>NC_067149.1:33985137-34286099 GCF_903995435.1 Acomys russatus
TTCTAGGGGATATGGTTTAAGTGTATCTTAATTTTTTAAAAAGGTTGGAAGCTTTGTTCTTTGATACAACAGTGCTAAAAGATGATGGAAATGGTAAGAAGTGCATTCTAGTCAAAGAGGATTATCAGACCATGGGGCTGTGGAAACATGCCTTAGAAAGGATTTGTGTTGTTTTGTTTGACCCATCTCTGAAGTCCTGTTTTACCATATAAGGCTCTGTCTGTCTGATTGTCTGCCTCTGCCTCTCCTCTGCCTCTGCCTTCCTGTCAGCCTGTCTGTTGGTCCGCCTTCCTGTCTATCTGACTCTGTCTGTCTGTCTAATTCCCCCCCCTCTCTCCCCTTTCCCTTCCTCCCTCCTTCCCTCCCTGCATCTCCCCTCTCTCTCTCACACACACACACATACACACTCACATTATAAATTCAACAGTACTTTGATCTTGAGATTATTGTAGTCATCTATGACATGATTAACAATCAGGAAAACTTCAATCAGGAAGGCATTAGGAAAGATAACTGGCTTTCAATTAAAAACAAAAAGAGACTTAGTTTAGTTTATTTCTTTGGGTTTTGGTTTCAACCAAGATCAGAAAAATGTGAACAGTGCTTGCTTTGGCTTCTTAAGAGAAGTCTAGTAAAACAAGAAGTCAATTTTTAAGTGTAAAACCTTTGTTTTTTATTTCTGTTTCTGTTTTTGTTTTTACACTTAAATGCTTATAGTTTGTAAGTTGAATCACATGGATTCTTGGTTCTTTTTCCACTGAAGTCCAACATCAATTATATGATACTTTAATGTTTTAATGTAATGTAAAATATTTCTCGTAAGTAGTGGACTGTATAATTCATAGCTGGAAAGCGGTAAGGGTCATAGCTGCTCTTTGAAAATGATTTGAATTTATTCAGAATGTACTATAAACAGGAACAAAAGCCTGAAGGATGCTAAAGACTTAGTAGTCCACTGTTTGTTGAAAGTACAAGGCAATTCACAATTCACTTCAGTGCACAAGTCCAACACTGTGTGAAGCCATCAGACAACACACGGTGACTTCACCAATTTAATTGAGGTAATTACTGCAGGTGCATTGGAAACATCTAAAATGGACATGCATACCATGATGCACAAACTTGTTGAAATACAATTATGAGAGTGTTTGAGTGGTTGATGTAAAGATGGAATTTATGCCAAACAAATGTATCCTCCTCAATTTGCACAGCAAAAACTCTTATTTGGGACTAGATTATAGGTATGCAGAAAAAAAAAACAAGGGTTTATGTCTTCAAATCACATTTGTATCTCTTATCAGAAAGTACTGCAGTTTTGTAGAGTGCTAAGATTGGAGGCCTACAATGCACTTAATGATGAAAGTGGAAATTTAGAATGAAATAAATTTTCCTAAGAAAGAAGTAATGACAGTACTTTTGTAAAGTTCCTTTTTTTTAAAGGTTTAAAAATATTTCTTTTTTTAACTTGTGATTGTGTTTGCTGACATAACAGGGGAAAAAAGCTAGCTGAAATAGTATCTCTAAATGATATCTTTAAAGTTTTATGTCTTAACTGTACATAGTCATATGGAGAGACAAAAAAACGTGTATTTCTGCTGTTGTTTGCATGTTATACCTAGATAAACAGAGATATGTTCTATAATAAATAAGTTATTTATTCAATACAAAATCCAAGCACCATTCTACAGGAGCTCAGTTTGAGTGGCTGATGTAAAGATCTGTGCTAAACAAACATGCCCCCGCACACTTTTCAATTAATAAGGGAATAAAATAGCACTTACATGCTGATGGCTCCGTGATATGATGGAGTAACTGTTTCCATTCCAGCTACAATGTTCAGCATGGGAAAAAGATTCAGGTCTTATCATTTCTTTGTTTGTTTTAAAATTTTAAACAAGTTTTTAATCTTCATTTGTTGCTTAATTTTTTCCTACATCCCAGCTGCTAAAGCTCTCAGTTACTGATCTAAATTTAGTATCCACATATGGAGTAGATGCCAGTCCTGCCTTGTTTGAACAAATCATACAGTGTCACTAGCTCATATTTTTCCCATTAGGTGATATGCTAAGGATATTTTTGAGAAGAAAAAAAAAAAAGACCTAGTCAGGCTGTGGCTCCCCAAAATACCAAAAATATGAATATTGATAAGATTCCTAAATTGGTCCAGGTTTGCTAATACATTTACTTTCTGAATTCTAAATTTAATCTCTAGCTAGAGTTCCCATTAGCCCTTCCTGTAGTTTGGCCTCTAGGTGCAAGAACTGGGAAATGGTGAATGTTAATTACGTTTGCCCTTGGATAGTTACAACTCCATTTTCCAACCATCTGCAACATATTTTAGGTAGGTCAAAGAAAAATTGAATTATATATGTGAGGTCCATTTTAACATGATAAAATGAGAAGTTTGCCCATTGTAGAAGCTGTTATTTGTGTAATATTGTTGAGGTATTGACTGCTTCTTCAGTGAGGATAGTTAAGGCTGCTTTTAATCTTCATATAAAATGTGTTCTAATGTCCAAATAGAATGCTTGGCAATTTGTAGTTATGCAATAATTACTAATTTGATTTTTTAAAAACATATTTTATTAATTTATTATATTACATCTCAATGGTTATCCCATCCCTTGTATCCTCCCATTCTTCCCTCCCTCCCATTTTCCCCCTACCCTCCTCCCCTATGACTGTGACTGAGGGGGACCTCCTCCCCCTGTATATGCTCATAGGGTATCAAGTCTCTTCTTGGTAACCTGCTGTCCTTCCTCTGAGTGCAACCAGGTCTCCCCATCCAGGGGACATGGTCAAATATGAGGCACATGTGAAAGTCATACCCCACTCTCCACTCAACTCTCCACTCCTTGGAATATACCTAGAAGATGCTCCAGCAACTAATTTGATTTTTATTAAGGAGTAATAAGAAGGAAATCTTGAGTTTAGAGAAATGGCTCAATGGTTAAGAGCATTTGCTGTTGCTACAGAAGTTCACAGCATCAGTCCATATGAAAGTCCAGGTCCAGGGGCTCTGACACCCTCTACTGGCTTATATGGATACCAGACATGCGTATGGTGCATGTACATACATGGAGGCAAACATTCTGACACATGAAAAAATTAAATAAAAGAGAAGCAATATTTGTTAAGTATAATTAGTACATGAATAAATATTTGCTTATTAATTACCTTATTGACAATTTGTGAAAATAAATTAATTAATTACTGAATAAATAAAAACTAAAAGAAACTCTTATATGTAGGTGGAGATTGATGCAGAATAAAATAATCCTCTTAAACCAAGACCTAGTGTGAGAGATACTTGAACTTGGCATTGTGATTGTGGTGTGCTCGTCCCTCCACTGTATTGAAATTATACTAATTATTATAAATCATACGTTTCATTTATAACTTGACTATATTTTTAGGCATATATTGTTCCTGTTAGTTTAATGGTATGGCCTAAAAATGTTTATTAGGCTATAGTTCTTACAGCAGTATTATCTAACCCGCCTTTACAATCAGTAAAGACCCAGACACCTGATGTATTTTAGAATAGCTTATTTTCACCTGGGGCAAGACAGATAATACCTTCTAAGCCTTTTCTATTTATATCCCCAGCTGCCATCACATGCCACCTGCTTCTAATAATTTCTGTTTGATATATTTCCCGTCTATAATCCCAAAATACTTACTAAGGTGGTTCATTTGGGCCATGTCTTCTATGTGGGACTTCAGAGTTCCTCCTCTGGCCACATGGCTCTTTCCTATCCCATGGAGATTGTCCTCTTTTTTCCTCCTCCATTCTGTCTTTTCTCCTTCCCAAGATTCTCTATGCTCTAAACCCAGGAACTTTTGCTCAGCCCTTCCTTCTGCCTTGCCCAGGTGTAGGCCTTTTATTCAGCCAATCAGGGAGGCAAGGTTCATGGCAGCAACTAGAACTTGAAAGCCAGCATTAAAATACAGAGCTTCAGACCAAACTCCAAGATTATGTTCTTCAAAGGAGTTATAAATTATGGAGTCTCTGCTCCTATTGTATGGGAAGGGACGTGAAGCCCCAGGTTTCTCAGTGGTCTGTAAATAAGGACAAAGTTACCCTAGGCTCAATTGCTCCTAGTTACTACCTTTGACCCTAAACCAGTCAGTTCCTTTAAGAAACCAAGAACAGAGGGTACTCTGAAAATAAGATATTGGAGCATTTAAGACAACACTGGCATTTAAAGTTCATTATAATCAAAACAGGGAAGTAAAGGTATAACAAAAGACCTTTTAAATCTAGGTTTCTAATATTACATTCTCATCAAAGGCAATACCGATAACTCATGATCGTTTCCAGGGAAATCAGAAGCCCCACCCCCACCCCCGCCATGAAATGGTACAACTCATGTTGTAGCTTACCAGTATGTTACCAGGGTATATGGTGTGTCAAATTTAGGGTTTGTGATATGAACACAGTCAAATAGAAGGTTATCCTCAAGCTTGTGAGAAAAATGATTTTTTTAGAACAAGGTGCTTAGTTATCATTTACAGGGTAGCATATATATCATGTAAAAAATACAGGTTTAGATGGGAAGCTCTGGTACCTTGGATCCTCATGGATTGTATCAGCTAAAATAATGTGCTACTCTCTTATGTTTTTTAATATATTTTATTAATTTATTCATATTACATCCCAATTGTTATCCCATCCTTTGTATCCTCCCATTCCTCCCTCCCTCCCATTTCCCCCTTAATTCTTACTAGGTTGGAAAACTGGGTTAGGGGTCTTATTAGCTCTGAGGCTGATGCATGTCAAAAGTGAAATTAAGTTTATCTTTCCCTTCTTCGCTGCCTTCATTAGTCTTTAGTTTTTGTGAATCTCAGAATGTGGTCTCAAGATCATTTTAGAACCACAGGAGTCATAATTGGTTCATTGTAGGATAAACTACAGGAAGATAAACCATTGGAATCTCTTTTAATATATTATTATATAAAGGCAAGAACTATGCTCAGAGATTCTTTCCTGTCTCTGATGTTAAGATTTATTGGATATAACCACCTCGTAACTCTCTTGCCTATTAGTAGCTGTTTGGAGTCAACACACTTCCAAATCTGGTTTAGAGACATATGATTAGTGCAACTGGCGTAGTCGCATCAGACATCATCGTGCAGTGAAGAAAAATGAGGTTCTATCATTATAGATAGGAGGAAGCTGGCATCATCCCATCACCTTCTCTCTGCTGTGATCATTTCTACAGATCTACATAAGTCAACTAAGTTTTATCCTTTTCACTAAATTATGCAACACCCTTTCATTCCTAAAATATCCCAATGTGTTAAGTAATAATCACGTACTTAGTTCTTTGCTTCTTAAATATGGCAATTACTTCTAATAGTCTGCTTTTAAAGTAGGAACTATTCTGGGAAAGAAAACATTGACTGATTTTATTAAGTCAGTTTTGAAGTCTAGAAGAACATTCATTTGTTCCATTTTCTGACAAGTGCTCATTATGATTTGTCCTAATTGTACCAGTGGCCGCAGGTGAATATGGTGCCTTATTTCTTACTTAACTTACACCCACTCTTATGGACTTTGAGGATTCTATTGGCATGAGCTTTTTAGATAAATTTTAGGTGGTTTGGTAGAGGTGATGGTGTACGTACATGTGGGGAGTATGTACATATTTGTGTGGATGTGTTCACATATGCAGAAGATGTGGAGTGTCATGGAGGCAGATGCATATGGAGGTCAGAGGCTGAGTTCAATTGTCTTTGTTTTCTTGCTATTTTTTCTCTCTACCTTATTTTTTGAAACAAGGACTCATACTGAACCAGGAGCATATCAATTTAGTTAGTTCATGAGGTCCAGCGATCTGCCTGTCCCAGTATGCTCAGCTTTAATGTGAGTGCTATAGACCAAACTCATATCCTCATGTCTGTGCAGCAGATAATATGCTTTTCAGAGCATTCTTAAATTTACTTTGTGATAGGATATACATGATTATCAGGTAGTTTTACCCCGTGAAAACTTAGTTTCTCTACTGATAAAATTATAGAGCATATCCCTTCTCTTATCTAGTATGAAAACTGCAGTGAATTCTGATTCTAGGATATAGCTGTTGCTTTTAAGATCACATCTAGTTGTATTTCTAGAAACTTCTTAATACTCCTTTCCTCTCTACAGTCTTATCTGCTGTTGTGAAAGACCCAAACATCTTCTACCCCTGTTACTTACTTTTCCCTGTTATGTCATTTTGTTACAAGAGACTATTAAGAGTTCTCTAGAGGAGCAGACTTACAGAATGGATATGTATATTGAAAGATATTTATTCTGTTGGTTGAACTACATGGTAAGAGCAAACAAATCCAACATGCCTGTCCACAGACTGGAGAAACCAAGAACTCCTCTAGTGGGTCAGTCCATGAAGTTGGATGTTTCAGCAATCCTAATATGGTCCTGAGGAGAGGGAGATTTGATGTGGAAAGCCTAGAGGCACTCTATTCTGCTGACAGCAAAGGATAGATGCAATTACCAGCACGAAGTGAAGGCAGGCAAGTATCACTGATTTTTTTTCTGATGATTTTAGATATGGGATATAGTTAGAAGGTACCACCCACTCTGAAGATAGTTTTATCCCCTCCAATAATGATTCCAGAAAATATTCTCAAGGATCTGTCCATGGAGGCTGTCGCTTAGTGGATTCCAGATTCAATTAAGCCGACGGTCAATATTAAATATTATAGACTTGCAACCTGACCTATAAAATTTAATGTTACGTATCACCTATTTGATCCTATAATTAAAACAGCTATGCATTCTTCTAATGAATATGCCCTATTCAAAACCATAATAATTTGCACATCTCCCTAGTAGAGGTGAGGAAAAGTTTAATAAATCTAGTAGATAATTATTGGCCAGATACCCTTGGGACACAAAGTACATGTTTAGTAGGTAGTAAAACACTTTGAGAAATCCAGGTGTAAAAATAATATTTTTCCCTAGGCAGTGCAACTTTTACAGGAAAAACAATGGTAAATGGGTCTATTGTAATGTATGTTATCAGCTGAATGAAATTTTGTTGAATAAATATGATTATAGTTACAAAAGCTACAGAAATTCCCAGGGAATAGTGACCACCATTTTCCACCAGATAATTTTTTGAGAGAGAGAGAGAGAGAGAGAGAGAGAGAGAGAGAGAGAGAGAGAGAGAGAGAGAGAGAGAGAGAGAGAGAGAGAGAGAGAGAGAGAGAGAGAGAGAGAGATTTCACTTCTGGGAAGTGAGGTCCAAATAGCACCATTTTAGCTTTGACCAAAATGAGATGTATTTGTAGACCCCAACAGAACATTCAAAAAGAGGTAAAGAAAAGCTGTCTGCGGAAAGCTGTACAACAATACACAACGTTATGAACATATTAATCTGACAGAAGAACTTGTTGAAAAATTATCCCAATATTGGGATTGATGTTGAGCAACCTAGGAAAGAGTGTGGAAAGTTGGCTTTCTGAATCCTGCATTCCCACATTTTGTTTTCTAAAATAGTCAAGTGTCCTACAGCAAAGGGGATTTTTTTCAAATGTGGGAAGCATCTGTGTTTTCTCTTTTTAATAAGAGAAAAATATCATTTACCTTTTGAAGTAGTTAATCTAACAGTTAATGCTTCTTTAATTTTGTGATTGCCCTTCATAAATGTTAAACTTGTAAATCATCAGACCTTGATGAATGGGAGGCCATCTGTCCCTCCAGAGATGTACTGCTTCACAATATTTCAAAATGAGGTGGTCATGACATGTTCCAGTGTAGGACACTAGAAAATCTTCCGTCTAAGTGTGTTGAGCATTCTAAGGTCATAGTGTCAAAAATCATTTTCCATTGGACTTTTCATTAACCTTGCCTGCATCTTATGTTAGAGTCTTGGGTTTTACCATCTGAGAACACTTGTGAATGCCTCATTCAGAGAGCAGATGTTAAAGTCTGGTTTTCTTTTCTTTTTTCTTTTTCTTTTTTTATATATACATCTATACTATTACACACATATACAATAACCTACCTACAGCAAGAAGAACCACAAAACAATCAGGAATTATATAAATGTTACATTCACAGTTTTGGCTATTTATATTTGGAAACTTTAAAGAGAATATCTTTCCCATCTTGGTGTGTCTAAAATTCTGAATGTAAATCAAAGTCTGGTTTTCAAAGATCAGATATGACACTAAATATATTTTGAGTGATTTGATACTAAAAATCTTACCATTCTGGAAAAAAAATCTTAAGCTGCTTGAAATTTAACTAAGAAAAGGAATTAAATTTAAAAGTTTCTCCATAGATTTTTCAGGCAACACATTAAAAGCAAGGTTTACTTAGATGGTGGGGTTATGCTGGCAATGGTAAAGCAGAGAAAGGATTGTTTAAAATAGATTGCCTTCTGAGACAGTGTTTGAAAAGAAACAATGCCTGGGCTAATAGGCCCTTGATAATGGAAAATGTAAATAAAACAGACATAAATAAAAAGGCCCAGATCTGCCCGTCATGATGCTCTTCTTGTAGGTTTCTCGGACCCTCTGAGTCCTTCTATTTCCCCATTTTCCCCTATGTCTCTCACCTAGAGTCCCAGTAGGATGTTCTCCCATCTATTCCAATCTCCTGGTAAGTGAAGACTTTCATGGGACATGTCTCTTGGGCTAGTATCCAATTATAAATGAATATATACCATGTGAGTCTTTCTGCTTCTGGGTTAACTCACTCATTATGATCATTTCTAGTTCCATCCATTTGTCCACAAATTTTGGGATTTCCTTGTTTTTAATAGCTGAGTAGTATTCCATAGCGTAAATGTACCACAGTTTCTTTATCCATTCAACTGAGGGACACTTAGGCTGCTTCAGGGTTCTGGTTCTTATGAATAAGGCTGCTATGAACATGGTTGAGCATATGTCCTTGTTCTGTGGTGGAGCATCTTCTGGGTATATTCCAAGGAGAGGAATAGTTGGGTCTTGAGGAAGCCCTATTTCCAGTTTTCTGAGATAGTTCCAGATAGATTTCCAAAGTGGTTGTACAAGTTTCTGCTCAAACTACTGCACCAACCGAGGACAATATGCGCAGTAAACATCAAACCCTTACTCACATCCAGCCAATGGACATGACATTCTCCACAGTTGAGTAGAGATCAGGGACTGACTCTGATATGAACTCTGGTGCCCCGTATTTAACCACTTCCCCTTGGTGGGGAGGCCTGGTGACATTCAGAGAAAAAATAAGCAGGCTACCAACTTGATAGGCTGTGACCATATAATGGTAAAGGAGGTCCCCCTCAATCTCAGACATAGAGGCGGGGAATAGGGTGAAAGCAGGATGGAGGGGGGAATAGAATAGGAGGATGCAAAGGATGGGATAACAATTGAGATGTAATCTGAAAAAATTAATAAAATAAAATAAAATAAAAAGCCTCCAAGGTGGAAGTGTACAAGAGTTTTACCAGAAGGATCTTTGACTAGAATCTTCTAATTTCAGAATTTTAAAAAAGGGAATATTTAATGGTCTTCAGAATTTTGAAGCAAACCGAAATCATAAAATAAATTTTTCAACTTTTTCTTTCCGGTTTCCTTGCAACAAAACAACACAGTGTTACTTAATGAATTCATTCAAGAAATTCTGGGCTGGACAGAAGGCTTAGTAGATGAGAATACTTGTTCTGTAAGTGTGAGGACACCAGTTTATAGCCCAGCACCCACATAAAAATTTCAGGCATGGCCACTTGTGCCTGTAACCACAGTGCTAGGGTAGAGACACAAAGACAGGGTGGGCTCTGAAGCTAGTCAGCCCAAGCTAAGTGAAAATACCTGCTTAAAGAGAGTAAGGCAAAGAGTGGTTGAGACAGAGCCATACAAATATACATGAATAACATACACGCAAGCATGCGCGCACACACACATGTGAAATGAGATGCATATATATTAAGTGCCTTTTAACAGTGTGGAATATATTGGGATATATTCAGAAGTATGGGGAACTGATATGGCTGCCCTGCAGAAGTGAACTAGCTAAGCCAGGTTGTCTCATGCCAGAAAGCAGAGGAGAAATCAAAGATGAATGAGAATACAGCAAAAGGACACAGGGCAATAAATGCCTCCCCACAGTCTTAAATTGGGACAATTTGAGCATCAATAAAAATAGTGTCTGCAACTGATTTGAAGTATTAAGTGCATAATAAATCTGTTCATTCATATGTCACAAGATGGATGAGTTCCTAATACCCTGATAAGTAGATTCATCTTATTTCTATTTACCAGAAATAAGACGAAAGCTTGAGTGGTGGTTGGCTTCAGACCCAGATTCTAACCAGCTGGAGCTGCACAGTCCCAGGGCAGAGGCTCGCTATCACTGAGCACCATCACAGTAGTACACAGCCCTCTGCTTAACTAGTCCTGGTATGGTGCTTTTCATGTGGAACAGAAAATGGCATAGATTGTTTTGTTGTTGCGTTTCTCTGATCTTTTTCTGTAACACCCATTCTGAGTTGTTCCCAATAATCAATTGCACAGAATATGAGGTCAAGGGAGAAAGCTCGTACATTGAAAAACAAAACAGCAGACACAGAAACATCTTTATTTACTCTTTCCAGTTTGAAGCGAAGCTTGGGGCTAGAGGAGACGGTTCTCACCTTAGCACTTCCAGCCACAAACTGGGTAAAAAATGGTTGTAACAGATATCATTCAGACAAAGTCTAAAAGTGGCATTGCTTTATCTTAAGTTAAAAACCTATGTGAAGATTTATTTTGGTCAATTCTGTTTAATTTTTTAAAATACATCTTTCTAAAGGATTTATTTAGTTGTACAGTGTGTGTGTGTGTGTTTTTGTGTGTGTGTGTGTGTGTGTGTATACACCATATGTGTGAGAGTGCTTATGGAATTTAGAAGAGGATGTTAGATTCCAAGGGTTGGAATTGCAAGCGGTTTTAAGCCGCTATCTATGAGTGATGAGAAGGAAACCCAAGTCACCGGCAAGAGCAACAAGCGCTCTCTCTCTCTCTCTCTCTCTCTCTCTCTCTCTCTCTCTCTCTCTCTCTCTCTCTCTGTCTGTCTGTCTCTTCCCCTCCCTCCATTCCTCCTCTCTCCCTCGCTCTTTCCTTCCCTCCCTTCCTCTTCAAGCAATTGATGTGTTTACTTTACTTCCCAGTAAGAAGTTTTCCTTCCCTCATCTCCTCCCAGGCCCTCTCTCTCATCTCCCCTCCTCTCCTCTCAGTCCCTCCCTCTCACTTCCCAGCCCTTGTGCCCTCTGTCCTTTCTTCTCAGAGAAGGAGAGACTTCCCATGGGTATCAAAGGCACACCTGATCTCCAAGCTAAGCAGACAAATCTGGGGTCACAATTCATTCAGCTCCTAAGAGGATCGGGGTATGGCCAGCACATTAGTCCTTTGAGGAGTGTTGACCAGGCATGGTGAACAGGGCAGGGCTGGTCTGTGTGGACTGAAGAAAATTATAAGAGAGAGAGAGAGAGAGAGAGAGAGAGAGAGAGAGAGAGAGAGAGAGAGAGAGAGAGAGGGAGAGACAGGGAGAAATGAGAAATCTAAAGTCCAGTGCCAGCTGGCAAGTACTCTTAAACACCATGCCATCTCTCCAGCTACTGTGAAATAAGTCTTAATCAAAGAAAACTTGTTGGTGCTTAGGGAAAAGGGAAGGACTTGAATGAGTATACCTTCACCAAGGCAGTTCTTTAACATTAATATGTGCTTTGCCATATTTTTACATGTCTATAATTTTCTATGAAACATAATTTTATGTATTTCATACTGCAGAGCATACTTTAAGACAGTGTGTGTGTGTGTGCATGAGAGAGAGAGACAGAGAGAGAGAGAGACAGAGAGAGAGAGACAGAGAGAGAGAGACAGAGAGAGAGACAGAGAGAGAGAGTGAGTTTGTTTATGTGTTGTGGCTGACCTTTGTAACTCAGCTTACCAGATTATATTACATGGAATCTCATAGCACTATTCACAGTCAAAAAGAGATTATGGGAAATTAAAGTTTAAGTTCTGAAGTCCTAATATCTAATACTACTCTTCCATGTGCTCAGTTACCCTTGTGGCTACTGACAATGATGTTCAACAGCACAGACTTAAGAACATATTCTGAAAGATGGCCAGTGTTTCCACGATGGCTTACAATATTATTTGGGGGGGGATAGGTGTGTTTTGAAAAATAAGTTATAATTGGTACAAGTGCATAGCAATAAATATAAATATAATTGGGAATGTGATTCAATGCCTAAAATCAAGTTGGATAGAACAGACTTGAGCATTCATGGCTTCTAAACTTCCCCAGAAATAGGTGAGCCGTGGGGACAGGCAAAGCTCAGTTACTGCACAGAAATCACTTTCATTCTCAGGAAGTCAGAATGCAGTGGCTGCAAAATAAATCTGATGCTTTGACAAGATGCCATCTCCAGTCACAGAGTCATCATCTACTCCGGAAAGATGCTAACCCTGAGCACTCTTCTCTATATCTACGTGCTGTCGAGAACCTAGTCCTGACCATCATCGCATCTACCAAATCCTTGAGAAGTTGAATCATCTGTCCCAAATCACTTCAGTGAAGACACCCCTCTCCCTGCAGTCCTTCCATGCTGCTTTCCTGTAACAGAGTCCTCTATGCAGTCTTTCCCTCCTCAATTCCATCAGAGCCAACAATGTGTTCATATCAAGTTACAACTCTATAATCTAGCACACCTATGCCACATAGACTGCAGGCCACCTGCAATGCTACCGGCCACTTTGCTCTCTTGTCACTGTTCCATGGGCTTTATTCCAGTCAGTAGGAAGTAAGGTGGCTATATCCAGGACGTGCTACTAGTAATGTAGCCATACAGCATGTAGATGTGACAATACTCTGTTGGGCAGCACAGGTGAGAATATGCTCAGTGTGGCAGGACATCATTTGAAGGATGGTACTTTATAGATCAGTGCTTTCCTTTAACAATGGCCCTTGGGGTATGTAAGGTGATTCTGAGATGACTAAGTGCATTTCTGCTCAGCCCCTATCTTCTTTACTTCTTTATCCAGTTTTGGTTTAGATGCTGAGAATATATATTTCTGCGTAGTCTGCTTGAGCTCAATTGCCAGTTCCCCACATATTACCCTTCCTTTGCCGGGCTAAGGCTCCTGTTGTAGCAACATGAAGCATTCCCAGCACAGAATTTATCATCTATATTGTGACTTCTAAGACAGTGTGTGTGTTTTATGGGTGTGCTTGTGTCTTCCCCTCTCTTACTTATTTTCATATGTAAGAGTTTAGCTTAATGCCCAGGTCTACATACTCTCATTTTCTTTTTTAAATTTATTTTAAAATGTATTTTAAATTTATATATTAACTTAACATCCCAATCATATCCCCTGTCTCTCCTTTCCTCCTGATCCCATCCTCTTTCTCCATCCCCCTTCCCCTTGTCCTCAGAGAAGGGGTACCCCCCTACCAACCTACCCTACCACATCAAGTAGCATCAGGACTGAACTCTTCCTCATCCAATAAGACCAGGCAAGGCAGCCCACTTAGGGCAAAATGTTTGCAAACAAGCAATATAGTCCATGACATAGGGAGCACCTGACCAACTTACTACGGGACCCACATAAAGATCAAACTGCCAGTCAGTTACATATGTGCAGGGTGATAACTCCAATCCATGCATGCTCTTTGGTTGGTGTTTCTGTCTCTGTCAGTCCCCATGGGTCTATCTTAATTGACTCTGTTGGTCTTCTTGCAGGTTCTAGTACCCTCCTGGTCCTTCTATCCTTCCCTCCCACTCTTGCACAGGATTTAATTATTGTATAAATTAAAATGCTTATTTGCAATAAACAGGGGAATCTAATAAAATAAATGCGGCAATTATGTTATTTACAGCTAAGCCTTGCAAAAATCAACTTTATTTTAAAACTCTAGAAATTAATTTATTTGTGTGAACATTCATTTCTGTTTCCTTTTGCAAAATAGGCATAAAATTAAGAGAGGAAGAATTTATATTAGCTCATAGTCTTAGAGCATTCAGCCTATGGTCCTTGGGCGTGGTGGATTGTGTGGCATTGGTGAAGAAGATCATCACAGAAGTAAGGTCATGTATCAAAGGCTTCTTACCACAGGGTACATAGGAATCAGGGATCGATGGAAGAAATGAGAGGTAACCTACAAAGGATTACTACCAGGAACTTCTTTCCTTAAGAAATAATGCTACCATCTGCAGGCCAAGCATTCAACACTATCTTTCTTCCTAATAGCATAGATTATGTAAAGAACTTTAACCTGAAATCATAAAATGGTGACCATGATTGTAATAATAATAATAGAAAATATGAGGAAAAAAATTTTACACTGATTACCAAGACTACATTTCATGTAAGCCAAGCCAAAAGAGCATTTCATTATTGAACATAATTAGAAAAAATGGCTGTTTTCATATTCTTGTGTTGCCTTCTAACCCTGGAATACATGAATATATAATTTACAGTTGCCTTTGTATTATAGTACCCAATTTTACTTTTAGTACTAATATTTCATCACAAATGTCATATATGAACACATAATAATTTTTAATAGCTGTACAACATTATATCCTGTTTTAACAGCAAATTTACTAATAAATATCTCTCTTATTTCAGGAACAATTAGATTATTTTCAGTGTTTCATATTTTAAGTACCCATGCATTGAATATTTTCATATAGACAGTATTTTGGCATTGTAATGAGACAGACAAAGAGAGAGAGAGAGAGAGAGAGAGAGAGAGAGAGAGAGAGAGAGAGAGAGAGAGAGAGGTATTTTTACCTTAGGCTAAATTGTTTTATCTAAATAGCATGAGTATCTGATATTTTAAAAATATGTATTATACATGTGTGTAATTTTTTGTTTTCTATTATTTATGTATCATTACATATCTAAACATAATTGTGCTTGAAATTGTTTAAAAAGTAAAATTCTCAACCTGCTCAAAGATTAAGTTTAACATTTAAGTAAAAATATTATCTAGCTTACTCATCTTCAAAAATTGTCTAGTGTAAATAAAACTGCAAGGTGGTTTGTGTAGTACATTTTTCAGATTTACAGATGAGAGAGGAGGGTTGATAAGGTTAAACTCAAAGGTCATGAGTGTTTTGGCCTTGAGCATGGTTCATTAGCTGTTTTAACACTTTTGTTTGAGATGTATTTCAGGAAGGAATTAGTGTCTCTCTAGACAACCTCACGGCAGTATGGATTTTGAAATTTATGTTGAAAGTCCCTTTTCTGTTTCCTTTTGTTTTCTGGGGTTTGGGCCCAAGGCCTTGTGCACAGTAAGCAGGTCTCCACCCCTGAGATACTTCCCAACTCTATATTTGTTACTCTTAATCCATGTTAAGCATAACCGTGACACTAGGGACTTCTTGGCCATCTCATGTCTTCTTAATGCCCCTGGTTTTTGTCTTAGCTCAGTGGTAATTTTTATTCATATCTTAATTGAATTTTTAAGTGTTTGAATGACCTTACAAACTTTTCTCTATTGTGCTCCTAAAATTTTAGAGTGCTATCAACAGCATATAACAGTCCTCCTTTCTTCAAATCCTGGCTAGCAATAATATTTTTTTCATTTGCATAGTGTCCATTACCTCGTAATGATCATGGTTTTCATTTACCTTATTATTTGATATCTCATTTTAATTGTTTAACTTTCATGACTAAATATTTTAACAGTGTCTTAGACTCTGTCCCGTAATAACAATAAAAACGAAGAAGTTCAGGGATAAAACAATATTGCCAAATTCTATTGATCATTATGCACTGGGCATTTCAAACATTTGAAACACATAAACAAAGCTTTTGCACATATTCGTTAATGTGAAAAAAAAAGAATTTCAGAGAGGTGGTGTAATTTGTCTGAAGCATCCCTGCTTTTCAGTCTAGACCAATTTAAATGAAGTTTCTGTTCTCATATGGGTCAACAGCTTTATTTTTAATTTTAAAAAAATTACATGAATTCTTTATCAGTGACTGCTTCTGGGAGGGAGAAACCCATTTATTTTCATTAGAGTGACACCTTCCCCGAGCCCAAGACAACACTAACTCATTTCTTTTTTTAAGTTAGAGCTGCTGATGTTAGGAAAGGGTGGAAGGGGGGATGATCACTAGATTGAGAGAGTAGGGAGACAGAGGTAGATCTGGGAGAAACTGGCATGGAAGACGAATATGATCAAAATACACTGTATGACTTTTTGAACGAACAAATACAAACATCATTTTTTAAAAAAAAGAACCTTTGAAAGCTAGTATACACAAATATATTCAATATTTCCTTGAATCCAACTATAATTACACATTTAGACTAAATGTCAAATGCCCCCAGAAAAATCTGAGTTTAGAAAGCATAGGCATCTCATTGCCTAAGAAGTGATTTAAATTTCCTCTAAACAAGTCATTCTGGTAACTGGTAGCCCAGAGTGCTCACTTAGGACAGGCCAGCTGGAATTTCCCAATATGTGGAATAGAAATTTCCATGACTGTATAATGAAAAATGCACAGAAGAACCAATACCTCAGCTGATGTCAGCCTGTGCATCCTGAATCACTTGATCATTCTCATAAAGCCAAAGCCGAGGAGGTCAAGTGCACCAGGATGGAGATAGCCCGCTTCTGACAGTTTTAGATTCTCCATTATAGCACTATTTAAATGTCTCACTTTCTTTCATGTTCAGGTTCATAATCTCTGCTACAGGGGAATTCTGGTTCTTATTTTAGCTACAAATGGTAAATATTGGTCCGTTAGCAGTTAGTATACCTATATGATAGCTTATTATTTAGCAGTAAGTAAGAACACACAAAGGATAACTCCCACAGGAAGGAGGAAAGCTTGAAGCAGTAGGCTGGCTGAGAGAACCCAGATGTACTGTGCGACACCATTCATATAATGACCCTAGAAAAGTCCAATATGTGGGGACACAATGCAGAGGTGTGGTTGGCTGGTGCTAGCAACAGACATGAGGACTGACTACAAGTGAGTGAGAGGGACCTGTTTCAGATGATAGACTTATTCTAAATTTTGATTCTGGTGATGCTTGTACAATTCTGTAAATGTGCGAAAGTATCATCAAGTTCTACAGTGAAGTGTATGTTATATTTTGTAAATTACAGTTGACCTCAATAAAGTCTTTTAACAAGGGCCCTAAAGATGTTTAGCATAGCCAGCTGTCATTAGTGTCTTCTTATCTTATGATTATTTCATTATTTTTCACATATTTTCCCTACCAAGTCTTTATCATTCCATTACATACAGTAAGAGATTCTGCCACAGGACTCAGTGCTTGGATGAATTTCAACATTTTATCAGCCTTTTGGATGAAAACACACTTTCAAGTTTTGAGAATGACACAGCTGGAAGGGATAACGAATAGAGCAGAGCTCCAAACCAAGGCTTTGAATTATTTTGACAGCCTGAAAAGCTGGGCCAGAAAAAAAAAAAAAAGACATCAAAATTAACAAAAAAATAAAATAAAATAAAATAAAATAAATGTGACGTCTGGCACAGGCTGGCTTCCTTAGGTAGAAACTAGAAGTATGTTCAGCTGGATTGGCTCACCGCTCGTTTTGAAAATGTGTATGTTTGTGATGAAGGAAATCCCATAATGCCCCAGAGAACATTTTGGAATGACACTGGAGACTGGTGAATTTACAATACATAGGTTTTTGAAAGATGCTGGAAGATTTTTCATCTGGATATTCTATGATTTGGGTTCACATGAATTTATATATGAATTTATATATAATGGACAAATTAGCACTCATAATTGCATAATTAATATATGTTTGTATAAAGTATTGCTTTAGCGTTTGTGAGAGCATTACTCACAAGAAACATGCTTATCCCCTGTGTAGTGTAGAGCTAAGACCTCTTGAACATTACTCAAACAGCGAGCATGGAGGACATACTTAAGAAACAAGTGCTCACAGTGCAGGACTCCTGTCTCAACACTTGAATTTTGCCTCCTGAGTTTTACAACTCTTCCTATGCTAAATGCAACTCCTGAATTCTACAGCCAAGCAAAAATGCCAAAGCACAGGCGTATAGAGTGTCTACACTTTGAAAGTTTAAGCACTGATTTTTTTCTTACCAATATCATGATTGGTTTATTTTAGCTCAAATCCTTTGGGAGGGACTAATTTCCATCACTCTGCTTCAAACTGTGGTGGATCTAATGAGCTGTATGAAAATGCTGAGGTATCAAAGGCTGAGGCCACTGGAGCAAGAAGGCAGTAAACTCAGTAGGAACAGCTGCTTAATAAAAGGCTATTAGTAGGCCAGAAAACAAAAGAGATTTTGCTGAGGCATACAACCTATTTTTAAATTAATTTGAAACAATCGCTCAGACATTTATGTGAAAGAGGCATTTATCATTTATCAAAATTTTAGAAGTTTTATTCAATGCCAGTAAATATAGTTTTGAATATTTATTTTCTGTTTTTTTTTTTTAATTTTGTGCCCAGAAATCTAAAAATAAAAAAGGTCAGTCATGTCTTTATAAAGACTAGAATGTATGGTATGCTTACTTGATATGCTTTTATTGGAAAGAAGAAAAATGCAAGGTGCAAGTTCAGCAAAAGCATAATTGCTATGTTCTTGTTTCAAAAGGTCATACACACAGAGGTAAGCTAGAACAATGCATAGAGCTCTAGGACTAGCGGATTAGGAGCACACTGGCAAGCTCCTGTGTACTGTATATAGTTATCAGAGCGGTGACTCAAATTAATTTTGAAAATAATGAATGAAAAATGTCAGTTACTGACATATAGGTTTCTTTATTACTTATTTAGTTAAGTCTGTTAATTATTTCATTTTTACACATTCTGATCACAACCTGGACAAAAATTATAATCTTTATTATCCTCATTGAAACAAGACATTTATCAACTGAATGTGTGTCGATTAGATTTTTATTCTTCTTGTATGGTCTGTTTTCAATGCTGATTAGACAGAGAAACATTTTTGTGGTATCTTTGTCTTTTCTTTGCTACATTCAGGTTTATACTTACACAAAAACACAAAACCATGGGTTTCTTTCTCTGTTCTAGAAAAAAATACACAATATTCTGAAATTTCCACCAAATTTTACCTTCTGTTACCACTTTCTTAGGCATTTAAAAAATTTTACGAAGCTAGATATTAATTTACTTTAAAAATATTTCATATTGAATTAAATAAATTATCCTTTTAATGTATACATTTGTAATGATGCCCTAATTAGAAAAAACACAGAGTTTTTTTTCTTCAGAATGCAGAAGAAAAAGCAAAGCAAACTCAAAAGAATATAAAAATAATTATATAACATGATGAGGTAGGGATTATTTCAGAAAGCAAGGCTAGACTGATACTCAAAGAAGGGTTACTGTAACCCATTGCATCCAGAAGTTAAAAGAAAAATGAACACAAACATATCAGTAGTGTCTGAAAAGGGTTGACAGAAATCAACACTTATTCGTAACAAGATCATTAAGTTAAATGGTAATGAAGGAGATTTTCTCATTCAAAACATACCCATAGAGTTCCTATAGAGTATGTAATAGAGATGAAAAATAAAATATAATAATACTTTCCCAAGAGATTAAAAAAAAAAAACAAATGAGGGTATTCCTTTTCATTCCTGCCTTCCAACATCATAGTAGAATTTCTGGGTGAGACAGAACAAGAAAAGGAAATAAAATTTGTTGTCCTGGCCTGATGGACAAATCGAACCAGGGTTTACTTGAAAGAGGGGCTGTGCATTGAAAGTGGGGACAGAGGCTCCAGAAAATTGAGTGAAGTCTGGAAATTTCTGATCAAGAGTCTCTTTAATGCAAGACTTTATTATATACCAAGGTCAACAGGATCTATTGTAATCTCACTTTCCCTAGCCCCAGGCAAGAATACAATCCCCTGAATAGCTCCCCATAAGAACCTCCTTAATCCTCTGGGTAGTTCCCTGTAAGAACCTCCCTATTTCTTTCAAAGGTAAACAATCTAAAGATAGCCTAGAACCATTCCCCTGGAGGGGGAGACCTGGTGGCACTCAGAGGAAGGACAGCAGGTTACTGAGAAGAGACCTGATACCCTATGAGCATATACAGGGGGAGGTAATCCCCCTCAGGAGCAGTCATGGGGGAGGGGAATAATGGGAAAATGGGAGGGAGGGAAGAATGGGAGGATACAAGGGATGGGATAACCATTGAGATGTAACAAGAATAAATTAATAAAAAAATAAATAAAAATAAAGATAGCCTAGAACACAAGACCTCCTTCAGCAAGAGTCAACAACTGGGAGGTCACAGTGCATGGCCTAAGCAAGGGATTTCTAACATGGCTGAATTCAGCATGGCTCCCCACAATTTGTGTCTTGGGAAGGTCAAAATCAAACTATAGGGACTCTGAAATTATTTCCAGAGGCCTAGAAAGGGCTCGATGGTAAAAAGCACCTGATACTCTTGCAAATAATCCAAATATAGTTCCCAATGCCCACATTGCACACAAATAATCCAAATTCAGTTCCCAATGCCCACATTGCACACTCACAACTGTCTGTAACTCAAACTCCACTACACTAATACTCTCTTCTGGCCTTCCTGGCACCTGTACCCAGGTGAACATACAAATACACAGGCAGGCACATATATGAATAATCAAAGATTTTTTTAACTCCTAGAACTAAGAATCATTAATAATAGTGCTACTTGATACAAACTCTACAAAGAGAGGGAACGTAATCCCTTCTCTGTAATTTATCAATGACTGAGTATTTTTGAATTAATAATGTTATGCCATTTACATTGATATAACAAAATGATATCCTCAGGCAAAGCTAATAAAATATGTAAGATCTAGATGAAGAAAACTATAGAACTTTATCAACAGAAAGCGAAAAACAAAATTTATGGAGAAATGTCAATGTTCATTGAGAGGAAAGAAATGTTGTCAAGATAGTGTACGCTTGTGAGACGCCAGACAGGTGAAGCAGCAAACCTAACCTAGGAATATATCCATATAAATATAGAAAATTGATCTAGACGTAGGAACAAAAGGCAGGTGCTAGAAAATTGTAGGGCTACGTACAAAAGACTTAATGGATGCCCACATCTCATACCTTTCCCAAAGATTAATGGTTTAGAAGACCAAGTATAAAATTCTAGGTTACTGAACAGCTGGATGATAAGTACAGGGGAAAACCTTATTTGACCTCAGTTTGAACAAAGATATTTCATTAAAGAGTAATTCTATAAGTTGAATATTGTTAAAACTTAAGTTTCAGCTCTATAAAATACATTGGCAAGAGAACGAAAATGATGAGCTGCATTTAGCGAAATAGAATATGCAAAGGATACATACAAAAAGATTTTTTTATCTAAAGTATATAAAGAATTCTCTTATAACTTGAAAATCACACAACAGTTTGGCAATTTCTTACAATGCTAAATATGCTTTTGCCATATGGACCAGCAGTTATATGCCTCTATAGGCTCAAATGGATTGAAAACAGTGTTCTGACAATATTTCCCTCTTAGCTAATATTCCTGACTAGCAGAACTTGGAAGAAACTAAATATTTATTAATATTCTAGTTTAATAGACATACTCTTGAATATCCAGACACTATTATTCAGAGCTAAAAATAAAAAATGAGCAACCCATATACAAAAACCTCCAGGAAACTGAAATGCACACAGATATGTGAAACATATGAATGGGTTACATACTATATGCATTCTAGACAAGAATAAAACAATGGAAACAAGAATGATGGCAGTTGCTAGGGCTTAAAGGAATAAATGAATGGAGATATGGGTACAGCTAATTGTTGAAGCCATCAAATCTCATTGTCTAAAATTATAGATTGCACAGTGCCATAAATGATCCCAGATATAAGCTATGAACTGGGGATAGAGATACATCATTGTAGGCTTATCATGTGTGAAAATTGTTCTACACTGGTTATGGATGTTGCTAGTGGAAGAGACTATACATGAACTTAAAAAATATATGTTGTGTACAACATAAAACTCCAGTGATACACTTTAATAACATAAAATTAACTAGTTTATGTTCATTACTAACTTGTAATATTTAAAATGTGCTTTTACACAAGAATTTAGCTTCTATTGTGTGCCTGTAGAAGTTCAGTTGCATAAGAACAGTCCCTTTGTTTCCTCCTTGCCATGAGCACCTTGCAGCTTTTCTTGCTCAATCTGTCATGTAATAGTTGTGATGATCTGGGATCAAAGTGTTCTTGATGTGGAAAGGATGTTAAGATAATGAGGAAATGGAATATCTAAACATACGCCGTAATATTTGATGTTCAGAACTATCAGCAATTAGCTCACTGACTCTATATTTTTAACCTATAGAAAAACATGCATGGAGTGACTGCTCTAAAATATCTGACTGAAGCTAAAAGTTGAATTGAAAAAAGTTCATTTTTGACATCTTAATTCAACCCTCCATCTGGACTAATGAGGTAGTGTGATAATGCTCCTTCAACACAGCAAAATGCCTGTAACTATTGACATATAAAGGAGAAAAGGTTTAGTTGGGTCACTGGTATACAAGTCCCAGTCCACGGTCTGATGGGCCTATGGCTGATTGACCTCTGAATGTGATATCAAATATAATGACAGAAAATGTATGATTGATCAATCGATCACGTTGTGGCCTGGAAGCAGGAGAAAGGGTAATGTGCTGGGAATCCCACAGTGGACATGACCTAAATATTTCCTACAAGCCTGTTTCTTTTAAAGGTCCACAGTACCTGCCAAATACTCTGCCCTGAGAATCAACCCTTGATCATAGGGAAATTTGGGAGACTCTGGCATCTGATCTGTATCGCACAGTCAGTCCAATTCTATTCCTAGATTAGTGCTGTTTGGATAAAAATAACTTGGGGTTTGTAATTTGCTTCTGAATAAGCAGAAACTGTAATGTCCTATGAACACTAGCTTGGATGTGAAGCCTTAGCATCCTTTGGTTGGGAAGGCATGACAACAGCGCTCAGAGGCAGCTCCTATTTTGGGTGCACAGATAAGCAAAGAGATGAATGCTGTTATTCAGCTCCTTTGCCTTTTTGTTCATTGTGCGATGCCTGTCTGTGGTGTAGTGCCGCCATATTCCAAATGACTAATCTCTCTGGTAACTTTCTCATAGTCAAAACCAAAAATGTGTCTCTATGATGTTTCTAAATGCAAATCAAGTTGTCAAGGAGTGAGAGGGGGGGATGAAGGGTTGAGGAGTATATTTTCTCAAAATAACATATATTAATGAATAGATAGAATTTTATCAAAAAGGATTAACCATTATAAAGATATTAGATTTAAAATTCCTCAAATGATTATTTCAAGAATTATATATAATTTTATATAATATTTTATAATACTTTTAGTGACATATATGATGTAAATTTTTAGCCTTGCTGAGATAAATTATTTAATGTGTGTACTATCTTCCCCCTAGTTGACAACCATAAAATGGCATTTACAGCAGACACTTCTATATATATTTTTTTCAGACGTTATTTCCATTGTAATTTTTCAGTGGTATCAAATTCTTGGTATAATTTCTGTTATAAAGAGAATAATTTGTATAAGTATTTATTTCTGAGTTTGACTTCCTTCTCTCTCTATCATCTCTTATATTTATAATTTCTTTTTGTAAGTGTTATCCCACCATATTTGCTGGTTTAGTAGTGAGGGCTTGAGCTTAGCAAAGAGAATAAGAAGAGACGCTACACTTGCATGGCTGTTGGGATGGGCATGTAGCTCTATGATAGAGTGTCTGGCTAACACTGAACTGAAAAGGGCCGGGCGTGGTGGCGCACGCCTTTAATCCCAGCACTCGGGAGGCAGAGCCAGGTGGATCGCTGTGAGTTCAAGGCCAGCCTGGCCTACAAAGTGAGTCCAGGAAAGCCAACGCTACACAGAGAAACCCTGTCTCGAAAAACCAAAAAAAAAAAAACAAAAAAAAACAAAAAAAAACAAAAAACAAAAAACAGAACTGAAAAGAAAAATTGCATTAACATTTTAAAATAAATCTTGAATGGAAACCACATTTCTTCCCTTCTCTCCTACTATGTAGCCACTTAACCAAGCAACAAACCATTTATGTAATCATTGACTCTGTCACGATTATTTGTTTCCAAAACATCTAGACATAATCATATATTGTCTTTCAGAAGGTCACAATCTTGCTGCCTGAGGAGACCACTGATGTTTTCAGACACACCCACATAATACTTCCTTCAAACAAAAATAAAAACCCATGTGTGTTTATAGTACAGACATATAAAATATGTTAATCTCTTTACAAAAGTTTTTCTCCTCTTTCCATTTGGTTCGGGGGATCATGAGAGTCAAGGAAGTTTAAAAGCCTTTGGCTAGACATTGCATTAATATTGCTTTCTTCCTTCCTAGGCCTTTTTAATTTCAAGTATATATGAGAAAACTTCTTTCATATTTTTCTTCTGTTTTTCAGCCTTTGCCACTTATAAAGAGTTGGGAAGAAATCAGCATTGGTAGCAAATTAATTTTTATAAAAAAAATTAATTGACATGAACCAATAAATTTTCTTGTTCATGAAAATAAATTTAAGCAAGTAAATTAAGACTCAATGAATTTTTAAGCTAAAATAGAAAGGAGGCTTAGTAATGTGCAGGTAAGAAAGTGATGAAATTACTCCTATTTTTCCTTGCTTTCTTTCTTTGTACATGCCTCCAGAATTAGCATCATCAAAGCAATTGAACTATTAAAATTATCAGTATAACAGGTTTACCTTCTTGAATGTTAGCCAAATTGTACACATTGCAACTCCTTATCCCCTCAAGTATAACTGCTTGCCATTACCTAACAGGTTTATATGTGGAGAGCTAACAGCAATGCAAGTTCATGTTAGCTGGAAGACTGCTAAACAAAAACTTTCAGACATGTATGTAGCTTTAAATATCAATGCATGCTCTTTTTGTATTAGTATATACAGTTGCTTTCAATTGAAATGGATGCTTACAAGTGAGAAATACAACTACCATAATGCTATTTAAATTGAATATAGACTCCATATTTAATAATAGATAGTCTGGAATAATAGATAAAAAGAAATGATGAATAATAAAATAGAATCCAGCTTATTCATCTTCTTGTTGCTCTACGTAGACACTTTGATTTCTATCAGATATATTCCTGGAAGCAAGACTTCCTTATTTATGTAAATTATTATGTTTTACTGTTAAAATATTTCCACATAATGTAAGCATGTATTGACTTGATTTTCTTTTTGTTGAGACACAGAGATAGCTCAACTTAAAGAATTGTCTGGTACTTTGGCCACTCTTGAGAGGATTAAAATCCTGTGGAAAACAAGTATTTTTCTCTCAACAAAGTACATTGTGCGTACAGGCCTTGTAAAATTATTCTATTTAGTTTTCCAGCACTCACTATAGGGATTAAACCTTACCAATCTTCCTCAAGACGTGGGTGTAAAACTAAACATGAAAACAGTGACTTTCCCACATATTTTTGTCTTGTATGGAACTCAAAGGTTGACAGATAAAAACAGAGAAGCCTGTACCCCACAAGTGCCCTTTATTTTCCCATCCCATATACCACACATTTTTTTTCTTAGCTGCCTGAATTTATCCAAGTAGAAACAGAGAAATCACTTCTTTTGTTCACATGTGTGTGTTTTTCACCACACATCCACAAAGACAAATGAGAAATTGAGAAAATTGGAGCCATTAGGTCATAGATCTTTTCTAGGCCAGGGATGCTGAAAAAAACAAAACAAAAAACAGAGTTGAAATTACTATCTATGCAAAGAAAGGACAAAGCTCATAGTGTGTGCACAGACAGAGGGCTTTCCCACCAAGCTCTCCTTCTAGATAGGAAAACAATGGTGATAACATCTGCAAGCAGCACCACTGCTCTAAAACCTCCACCAGGAGTTTCTCTAAAAAGGCTCACTCTCCTTTAGTAGGGCTTTCCTCTGAGTATATGACTTCATACCAAAAGGCACAGGTTTTACCCCACCTTTATCATGAAGTGCTTTCTAGACAGCATGCTAATGTGCTCAACTCTCTATCTGAATCAACCAAGATATACCCTAAAGAATATGTCAGAAATTATGTTTAATATACTGGTTTCAGTGTTGCACATGCTTTTAGTGGTCCAAGCCTATTTTAGTTTTCCTTTTTACTCTAATTTATTATAATGCATTCAGATTATATCCCAATTGTTGTCCCTCTCTTGTATCCTCCCATTCTCACCTTTCCACCCTATTCCCCTCTCCTAGACTTCTGAAAGAAGGAGACCCCACCATATGGCCACAGCCATGTATTCTCACACAGATAGCTTGCTTCCCATTCCTTTGTGTTCCCACAGGGCCTCTCCACCAAGGGGAAGTGATCAAATTGGAGGGCATCAGAGTTCATGTCAGAGGCAGTTACTGCGCTCCCCACAACCTTGGAGTATGAGCTGTCCATTAGCTAAATCTGAACAGGGGGTCTCTGATAAATGCATTGTCCTTGGTTGGTGCAACAGTTTCTGTAGCACTCCCCCTCCATATCCACCTGCCGTGATTGTCTCCTTGTGGGGCTCCTGAACCCTCTGGGACCATCCATCACCCCCATTCTTCCCTATTGTTCTCAGAACTCATCCCAGAGTCCAAGCAGAGAGCCCCAGCATCTATCCTAATGCCCTACTGGGTGGTGTCTCTCAGAGGACATCTATGTTGGCCTAATATCCACTTATAAGTCAGTATATACTATGTATGTCCTTCTGAGTTACTTCACTCAAGATAAATCATTTGTAGCCTGGGCATATACCCAAAAGATGCTCCACCATGCAACAAGGACATTTACAGCTATGCTTATAACAGCTTTATTCATAATAGCCAGAATCTGGAAACAACCCAGATGTCCCTCAACTGAAGAACGGATAAAGAAACTGTGGTACATACACAATGGAATACTACTCAGTTATTAAAAACAAGGAAATCGTGAAATTTGCAGGCAAATGGATGGAACTAGTTTTATTGATATTCGTTATGCAAAGTTTTACAAAGTGATACCCTTCAAAACCCCATATGCTAAAAATCATTTACACCTTAAAAGAACCCATATATGTCCTTTTGTACCTTGTTACAGAGGATCAAGTATCTATAAGAAAAGAAACATGATCCCTAGAATTTATGTTTATATCATCATCTACTTTGTGTATAACATTGGATAATATCACATAAAATGTGGTTCAAAATTAGGATTATAATCTACTTTCAAATGATTGTTCTAAAAGTAAAAAATGATCTTGCTTAGTATAAATAAACTTCTAGTGAAATGAAAATATCAGCAATATCATCTGGGAGAGTAGAATATTTTCTATAGAAGGAAAAAATAAGCTTCTCTGTAGCCTAAACCAATACTGGATAAATAAAGAGAATAAATGTCATATTTAATAGGCTTTTACCTTATGCTCCCCATTGCAAAATGGGCACTCATAAGATAGCTTTCAGAGATTGCCTGATCATAGCATTAAAAAATCCATCCCACATACGCCAATTAATCATTGCCAATGAAATATAGTTCAAGAAGGATTACAGAGATGGCTCAGCCATTAAAATCCTTTTTGCTCTTGTTGAGGTCTTCAATATGATTCCTAGCACCCACATGTTAGATCATATTCACCTGAAACTTCAGTTGCATGATCTGACACCATCTTCTGGCTTCCACAGCCAGCAAGCACACATATGGGCAGAACTCTTTTTTTTATTATTATTAATTTATTCAGATTATATCTCCATTGTTATCCCCACACTTGTATCTTCCAATTCCTCACCCCCTCCCTCCCTCTTTCATCCTATTCCCCTCCCCTAGGTCTGTGACAGAAGGGGATCTCCTTCCCCACCATATGGTCACAGCCTATCAAGTCTCATCCTGGTGGCCTGCTTATCCTTTCTCTGAGTGCCACCAGGGCTCCCCACTATAGGCAGAACTTTTATATAAATTAATTAAATTGATTAGTTAAAATCCAAAAATAATTCTGAGAAATGAAGAACTGAGTTATAAAAGAATAATGGAATAAACTATATTTTTGTTCTTAGTAGAATCCTACCTCTAGTGAATTAACAAATGACAGAAAAAGAAGCAAAAACATGAACACATATGTAGACAGTAAACTGTAAAATGATGTTGAATTTAAATAATGTATATTCTAGTGATTATTTGACCCATGTAATTTGTAAAGTGTAAGCACGGTCACAGTGAAACACTGAGAAGCACTTGACTATTACCTATGTCTCATAAGATATACTATTAAAAAACCCGCAGAGCAAAAAGGCTACAACAATCACATTCTACATTTGTGATTACCTTATTTGAACCATCTGCTGTTTGTGGTTTAAAATCTGTTATTTTATTTATTATATTTAGTTTTATTTTATTTTAATTTATTTTTTACATCATGACAGTAGTTTCCTTCCCTTCTCTCCTCCCTGTCTCTCCCTCAACCTCCTCTCTGTTCTGCTCCCCCCATACATTCTTCCTCTGTTTCTCTTCAGAAGAGGAAAGGCCTCCAAGAAGATAACAACCAAACATTCCATATCAAGTTGCAGTAAGACTAGGCATCTCCCCTTTTTTTAAGGCTGGAGTAGGCAACCCAGTATGAGGAAAAGGGGTCTCAAAAGTCAGTAAAATAGTCAGAGACAGCCTCCCACTCACACTGTTATGAGTCCCACAAGACCAAGGTACAGATTTGTAACATATATGCAGAGAATCTAGGTCAGTCCCATGTCGACTCCCTCGTATGCAGCTCAGTCTCTGTGAGCCCCTAATAGCCTAGGTTAGTTATTGTGTGGGTTTTCTTGTAGTGTTATTGACCCCTCTGTCTCCTCCCATCCTTTCTCCCCCTCTTGAATTGTAGTTTTAGTATATCTGACAACTGATATCCAGTGTGATCCAAATCTCTCTGATGACATCTGTATTCCCATTTTTCAGGCCCTTTTCATAAGACTGGAAATTTACTTTTTCTCAGAGCATGAGAAGGTGGGTATTCCATCATGTACTTGCCTGCCTTCTTAGGCTCTGTTGCACTCTGGAGCTTCACAAAAGAATTCTGTCTGTGATAATTTGTGAGTCTCTTCCTGAGTTTTCTATTTGTATCACACACTTATGTTGTCCACTTTTCAGACAGTGGGTGTTTTGTGTTTGTAACTTTTGACTTACCTGGAATCAAAAACATATAGTGGCTTAGGATTTATCATGTTGTTTTGATTTCTATTTTCTTTCTAACGGTATCTGTGTGCCTACTAGATTAGTTCCATAGAAAACTGAAGTTTACTTGAAGACAGGAAATACTCTCATTGGGTTACTGTACCTTAGACATGTTATTGTAACAGGGCATGTTGACTAAGTCAACTTGAATTAGTCAGGAGAGGTGATCCCTACATTTCACAAATAATTTACAGTTTTGTTATAGAACCTATTTTATAGTCTTTATAAACCATTCCTGAAATGTGAGTTTAGCTCAATAAGGATCTGAGTTTAATTCCCAGAACCCAGGTGTAAATGATAGCCTGTTAGTTAAACTGATCGACTGTGTACAAGGATATCTCAACTGTATAGTAACAAAACACTACTGAGGGAAAGTAGACATGGGCATTTGTCACAATGAAAATGAAGACATGCTGTATCTGGTGGCCCCTTGCCTGAACAAATCCCATCACCAGAGAAGCTTGAATAGGAAGACTCTTAAGTTCAAGGCCTGCAAAGGCACAATGGCACAAGGTGGCTTCAACCCAACAAGATGGAGTTGTTTGTGTTAGCCCTTCCAAAAAGTGACTAACTGTGAAGAGGTTATGTAGAAATGGATCATATGCCTGGTCACATAACACTAACTGAATGCATTCTAACCTTGACTCCTACTTGTGTTAGTTTCAGACATGGGCATATTTCACTTCAACTTGAGGTATTAAATCAAAAAATGGGGCTATGGAAGCAGGTTTTCCTGACAGGATGCAGCTAGATGATGAACTTGTAGGCAAGAGGAGCGTGTCTCTTGAAGAGTTCCTTCCCTGAGATGTTTAGCTATGTGTAGCTCTTCCCTTCTCTGACCTTCCTCATGTCCTAGAAGATGGCCTCCAAGTCTGTGGATCATTTTGTTCCTCTTCCTAGTGTGTCCGGGTTAAATAAAACTCCAGATGTAGTGGCATGCACTTTTAATGCCAGGGATTTTTACTGGCACATCAGCCTAGAATACTTGGTGAGCTCTAGGCCAAGGAAGATACACTGCCTGCAAAAACTTGAAAAATGCTTGAGACATGACATCCAAGGTGATTTTGGGCAGGGTCTTTCTTTCTGTCTCTCTCTCTCCCCCCCCCTCCCTTCCTCCCTCCTCCTATCTCCATCTCCCTCCCTTCTTCACTCTTCCTCCCTCCCTGCCTCGTGCACACATTGACAGAGACAGAGAGAGACCTAGAAAAACAGAGACGGAAACCCAGACATAGAGAAACAAAGATAGAATAGTCGTTTCTTCTAAATAGGTCTCAAATCCCAGAGACATTATAGTTTAGGTCAGTGAATCACATTATTGATAACAGAGATGACCTCAGATCTTACTATCCTGAGGAAACACTGTAACTGAGATGCCAAACACAATTGCAAACTCTTATAAGTTTCCAAATTGACAGAATGTCATGAGTTATATTTTAGAGTTTTCAAAGGTAAGATCAGCCATTTCTCCTTCCATTTTCCAGAAAAGTAGATGGCCATATTCTCATTCACAAATCCTTTCTTTTCTTTGTTCAAGAGATTAAACAAAACCCTTACTCTTGAATCAATATTATTTTTTAATACTGAGTTTTAATTTTCATCCTGTGAATCTTTGGTCCTTAGTTTAAGACATTGCAGCAAATTAAAGAATAGGGAGGATGAATGTGGAATACTTTAGAAAGAAGGACAGATGGTCTCCTAATTAACAAACAAGAAGTGTAGCAGTAAGTCATACTTCGAAGAGAGTAGCCTCCAGTCTTTGCATCGTATTAGTTTTTATAGAAAGAATATCCAAAGTTGTAGTTACAGTCTTAATGCTATGAGCATAAAGAAATAATCATTCTAGGGTCATTAAAAACTGTCTTTTACTGATGGAATATTTTTCTGGCATAAAAACTAGTTTTTTATAAACAGCTGCAGACTTTATTGTTTGCCTCTTAAAGTTCTTAAGTTGTAGGTATAAATAAATGATTCACTTTAATTGTGAACTCCCATACCACATTTTCTGTATGAACAAGGCAACAAAGAGAACAACATAGCGCTTGTGGTGGATGTCAAGGTCATAAAGTTACCTTCCATGGTCAACTTTTTTTTAATTTTTTATTAATTTATTCTTGTTACATCTTAATGGTCATCCCATCCCTTGTATCCTCCCATTCTTCCCTCCCTCCCATTTTCCTCTTATTCCCTTCCCCGATGACTGTTCCTGTAACCCAGAAGCAGGAAGACTCAAATGGTATATACTCATTTATATCTGCATACTAGACCAAGATGCATGTCTTATGAAAGCCTTCACTTACCAGGAAACTGGGACAGAGGGGAGGACATCCTACTGGGACTTTAGATGTGAGAAGTATGGGAGAATAGCAAAGTAGAAGGATCCAGAGGGTCCTAGAAACTTACAAGTAGAAAATGATGATAGGCAGATTTGGGTCCAGGGGTCCCACTCAAACTAAGGCACCAGCCAAGGACAATACAGGCGGTAAAAGCTTTAAACTCCTACCATGGTCAACTTTTAAAACAACTTTCTTCCTCTGGTTTCATTTACCAATTTACAAAAATTGTTATTCACTCTAAAATAGTTGAATCAATAGGGATACTTTAATGTGTTTATATGATATGAGCTACATTAGGCCTGGACATCTCATCTTCCACACATCAGAAAATGGCATCCTTGAGGCTTAAAACGATATCCTAAGGGCTGAGGTGGGCCATATTTTAGCTCCATTACAAAAGATTTTGAGACAAGTTGCAGGCTCAGATTTGTTTTTCCAGCTGTTGAGGAAGCTGAGGCAGGAGGATCCCAAGTTTCTACCCAGGCTTAGAATAAGTTCAAGCCAACCTAGAATTCCTAGTGAGACCCTATTTGAAAATAGGATGTAAATGAGATTTTACAATACATAATACTTGTCTAACACACACGTAGGTTGATTTCAATCTCCAATATTGGGAGAAAAAAAAAACTTTTCTAAAACAAAAGAATTGAAGCGTATTCATGTATCTGTTAAAAGTCATGAGATAGAGCCATACACTCATCTGATTGGAACCATCTTATCAAGTAAAACTGCCATTTTTATTTCATACAGTGATTTTTGTCTGTGTATTTTTATTTCTGATTTGAGTATAGATTTGGAAAGGAACCATTGTTTATAGGCAACATCCTTTCTTCCATTCTTCTTTATTAAACAGAACACTAATTATTAAGTGTGTCCAAATGAGATGTTGTCATTGCAAAAACATTTGTAACTCATATGATTGTTGAAATAGAGGTCTCTAGTGGAATACATGCTGGAATATCTGTGGGAAAGTATCTGTGGTAATTCTAAACAAGATGATTGGCTGGGAATTGGTCTTTTTATCTTTTCATTTTTCTTTTTTTTTAAAGATTTATTTATTTAATGTATGTGAATGTTTTATCTGCATATATGTCTGTCTGTTCACCAGAAGAGTTCATGTGGTCCCATGAGACTACAGTTATAGATGGCTCTGAACCACCATGTGGATGCTGGGAATTGAACTTAGGACCTCTGAAAGAGCAGCTAACTGCTTTTAACCACTGGGCCACCTCTCCAGCCCAATAATTGTCGAACACACACATTTTTTTAAATCCTTTTTGATGCCTTGAAAACATTCTTCAGGGCTTGGCCTCTGGTAAGTGGCATTTCATTCTGGAGAAAACTCAAAGATGAGTCTTAGGTCCTGAATTAACATGGGACATCTGCTGCACTGTGCCTGTCCAGCTTTTTAGGATTTTTTTTCCCTGTGTATGAGTCAGAAATGAGCTTCACTTTTATTTGAGCTATTATTATTTTTATTCTTTCTTGTATTTATTTGGAACTGTTTTTGACAGAATGAGGTCCCATATGAATGATGTTAAGAGAATTGGAGTTATAGAAATTTGGTGAGTCATTGAAATGAACATCAGGCATAATATAAGTAGCTCATAATACTGGCAGAGAGAGAGAGAGAGAGAGAGAGAGAGAGAGAGAGAGAGAGAGAGAGAGAGAGAGAGAGAGAGAGAGGGAGAGAGAGAGAGAGAGAGACAGAGAGAGAGACAGAGAGAGAGAGAGAGAGAGAGAGAGAGAGAGAGAGAGAGAGAGAGAGAGAGAGAGAGAGAATGATATCCTACCTACAAAATTATATTAGGTAGAAATTTTTGCAAAAATGTGGTATTGTTTGCATTGAAATTTTCCATTATTATAGTTCCTTGATCTAGAGTAGAGCAAAGTTTCTATCCCTGAATTAATTCCTTTAGTTCATGAGAAGTTTCATCCCTAAAGGAAAGCTTCCGCTTATACCCGATTCTGGAATTTCAGGGTGGTTTTGAAGTTAGAAAGATTGCGTTCACCTGGAGAAAGGCCTCGGATTCTGCAAAGAGGCTAGCATGGCTATTTGAAATCCCCCTCCCATCACACTAGTCCACGTCTTATTGCAAACATCTAAAAGTGAAACCTACTTCACATTTCATTTCACATAGCACCTCCTTACACCAAACATTTTTCAAAGTACTGCACACAGAAAATAATATTTCTTTTTCTAAATCCTATGAGGACTTTAAATTTTCTCTTAAAATACTTATCATTGTGTCTAATACACATCTACTAGACTTCCAGTTCCTTGAACACAAGTATCAAACCTGGAATTCTGTTCGATTCCAGGCCATTTACACAAATGGCTTAGCCAATACACGTTTAGGGGATGGTTTCCCACTTTAAGCCATTTTTTCTGACTTTATATACTGCATAGCTCTGTCTGAAGAGCTTCCATTGCAGAATAATTTAATAAGGGAGGCCTCCAAGTCAGACCCAGCTTCAGCCACTGGAACATGGCAGAGAGACAGAGCAGATGGTGAGCACAGCACATAGCTGTAAGGCACATCTTGTTACTTGTCTTCTGTCCCTAACTATGCAGGTGACAAAAGAAATTAGATCTGTGCATGAGTTTCTTCAGAAAAGTTAGACATGAAAAAGATGCAGACTGCTTCCTGCCAGGAGACAGATTTTAATATACTGAGATTTTGGTGCAGATATAAAATGAAGGAAAATTGGTCATGTGTTCTTTTGAGATTACAACTCAAATTCATTATGTCCTTCCATAAAAGTCATAAAAGTCTAGGAATCAGATGACCTCTTGTGCGTGATAGCATTCAGTGTGTTTACTGTCAATATTGGTTTAATTCTACCATGTTTTTTTTTTAAATCATCTTAATTCGCTTTTACTGGAGTGTTGTACCTTCTAGGCTATTCTAGGAGGGGGAAATATTTGGGAGTTTTACATAATATCAGAACAATCTGCATGGGCCTGGGGAGGTTCCTCCAGTGGATAAAACAATGTGTGCATGTGTGAGGAACAGTCTTCTAATCACTTGAAACTCATTTAAATGCCAAATGGGTGTGATGGTCTACCTGCAATTATAACCTTGTAAGGTATGGACAGGACTTCCCCAGAGCAAGCTGGCTAATGAGACTAGCTTTATTGGCAAGCTCTATGTTTGACTGAAAGATAATGTCTCACAAATAAATGGGGAAGAACAATGGATGATGAGTCTCAATATTAAACTTGAGCCTCCACATGTACATGCACCTATGTACATATATGTCCAAAAACATGCCAACATGCATAAACAGGCATAGAAATGGAAAACTTCTTTTAAAAAGAATCACTCCCTTTACTATCCACTGAGTGGCTGTCTTAGTTGGACCATGAAAAGTAAAGTACTTGTTCCACAAGCATAGGGACAGGATTTTAATATCTCTAAGAGCTGTGTAAAAAGACAGGGTGATGGTGCACACCTGTAATCCCTATCCCATGGAGGCTGACATATGAGAATCTCAGTTTTGCTAGCCAGACAGCATAGATGAGGCAGCAAGCTTAAGATTCAGAGAAAAGCCTTTCCTCCAGAAATAAGGCTGAAAATGTTTGAAAATGACATCATTTATCAACTTCCATATGCATGCATAAACAGGTACATACACATAGGCACACACACACACACATACACATGAAGACATGACTCACAAACTGAGACAAACAGAAATCTAAACATTATCACTGGCAAAGACAAAAGTATCCCTTGAGCTATAGAGATGCAGAGTGCTTATAGATTCCTCCTGAATGAGTCCAATTATTTACTTACCTAGTTTCTTGCACACCTTCACAGCTTCACTCTCTAGGACTCATTTCTGAAGATAAAAGTTCTACATTGTGACAGAGCAAATGGGACTTGGTTGTTATGTAGAGGTTTAGCCAAAAAACCAGAACTGTTTATATTCTTCTCCATTGTTCTAAACTCTCCAGGAAGGATAGGAAGTACTGTTATAACATTGCATCTCTAAGTGGGAACATGTTGCCTGAGTATTGATACTTTGCTGGCATGCAGCAGGGTTCTTCAGAGAAACAGAACAACTAATGTGTTTGGGGTATATGAGGGAGTAACTATGGGAACCACAGAGGCCAAAGGATGAGAAATGGGAGCTCAAGGCTGACTTAGATACCAAATTTGAACCTAGGGCTTCTGATGTCAAAGGACAAGGGAAAGCACATGATTCATCCCAAGAAAAGAGCTTATTATTGTTATTTTTTTATTTGGACTTTGAAAGGAATATATCAGCAAAACTCATACTGGTGACGCAGATGTCTGCAGTTTGCTGATTGAACACTTCAGAAACACGATTGTAGCCACACACAGAACTAAGTTTTTACCAACTCTTTGAGTGTTCCTTAGCCCGCTTAAGATGACACATAAAATTAACTACTTCTTCCCTCTTCTACAAGCCTTTCATTTTATAATGGTGTTGGTATTTAAAATATTTCCTAATTTTCTTTTCTCCAATAAACCAAGTATATTAGGATACATACTTTCTTTCCCCCCTGTGATTCACATATCAAATCCTTAATTTATTATTCAAGAGCCTCATGAACTCACCACTGAATATGTAAAACAAACTCAGTAATTAGTGTCTCTATAGCATATTCACATGATGTGGCTCATTATCTCACAAGTGTCCCATGTCTAGATACCTAAATTATCTTACTAAAAGGAGCCTTGAGTGATGTTAGGTTTATTCCTGTCACATCCAGATAAAGTAATGCCAGGAACGTGGCATAGAAAACTTCCCATGTTTTCTAGTATCACTTCTGGTTAGCGCTTCTAATGTGAATATCGTTTCTCTTTGTGACCTGCTGAATAGTGAAATGCCAATGTGTGTTTGTCTCTATTTTACAATTCTATTTTGTTTCTTCCAGAGGATTTAACCTATAACCACTGAATTTACTTATTGACTACTTATCCATTGTCCTCCTTTTACAGGTTGTAAATCTTCTAACTACTTCAGTCTCTTGTTCTATCTAGCTCTTCACATGGTGATTGATACCAACAAATAACACGTTTGAGCTAAAGGAATCCTTTACGTTAGTTCATTTCTTATCCAGTCTTCTCTTTACCCTATCTACAACCAATAGGCTTTCAGTTCCTATCAGGTAAAAATTACTTAAAAGACAGGAAACCACCATTATTATAGTATTAGTTATAACAGGAGATATTATTATGTGCCTAATCTATTGGATATTTCTATTTTATTTCCATTTCATATAACACTGTAAATACATAAGAATCCTACTAGCTGGTACTTAATAGATCTTTAAAAATACTATTGTATTTCTGGGCATGTATGCATTCATAATAGGCTTTAGAAGTTGGATGGATGTTTACCAGTGTGCATCACCTTACAATTCCTGCCTACTCTTTATCTACCTTCTGGATCCTGGCTTTCTACAACCTCACCAACATTTTTTGCTATTATTCTTATTTAAACTATTCTTATACATGTTATATTTCATTGCAAGTTTTAATTTTCATTTCTCTAATAGCTATCAGTATTGCATTTAACATTTTACCTGTATTTTCAACTTTTAGTAAGCAAATTTTTGATCTTGGCATTCTTTTATTAATAACAATCTTTTGTTTAACACAGTTGAAAATATTTTGCCTAGGCAATAATTTGTTCTTTCATCTGAACAAGCTATATTATCACATTAAAAATTTTTAAACTTGGTGGTATCTAATTTATCCATGTTTGTTTTCATTTGTATGGTCTGTGGTCATGTTATCTAAGCATCTTTTGTCTAAGCTTACATTCAAAAATATTTTATTATATTTTCTCTAAAACATTTATAACTTCCTGAATTATATCTAAGTTCATTCAACTTGAGCTAATGCTTATATAAGTTGTAAACTTTAGGTAGATATTCAAATTTTTCTGCCAATATTACTTTAAAAAATCTTTAATATGTCAAATTGTTTGTGTACTCTTTTGAAAAATCATCCTACCTACTGTTAAATGTAGACTTTTCATAGTGATATATTTGCTCTACATTACATACTAGTGATGGTCACATAAAGTTGTGACTATGCTACAAAACTTTAAACTTTCAACTTTCCTGGCGTGTAGTTTATGCCCACAATGTAGACTACACATCAATATCACTGCTATAAGAAACAGGCTGGGAAACTAAGCTACCTGGTCTTCAACCCCATCAGAGACTTGAGAAGGAATACATTTGATTACCTGAGTATTTAGAGAGTGCAGGTTAGTTGCTTTCCAAGTGAAAAGATGAGAGAGACAGTTTGTTACCTGAATAGTCCCCCAAAACTCTCTAAAATGTTGAAGCATCTTTTTTAGTCTTCTGGCCCAATATATCTGACAGACATATTTGTGAGGCAGGAAGTACTGAGGACTTGCTTCTCCTGTTTTGGCAGACTTTGGCCATTGACTCTGCCTGCATCCAAGCTTGCCCTTTTTTAGGCAGAATTCTGTCTGTGATAGAAATAAGGAAAAATTTCCCAGTGGCTTGTTTGCCACATTTGAAGCCATCTCCATAATGAGGTTCTTTGATGCTCATCATCCTCTTTGAGGTAGGCTGGGTGTTGCTAGGAGTTAACCTGTCTCATTGTCAAGTGTTAAAAGAAAAGAAAAGAAAAGAAAAGAAAAGAAAAGAAAAGAAAAGAAAACATATGGACAAATGATGTCATACTAATTGGAGGAGGGTGTATTTAGAAATATGCATGTAACAACAGGTTACATGTAACATTTAATGAAAATGTAACAAAAATTAATGAAAAAAGAGGCCATTAATTTGAAAGAAAGAGGGAGGACACATGGAAAGATTTGCAGGAATAAAGGAAGCGAGATATGATATACTTATATTAATCTCAAAATAAAAGAAAAATCTCTTTTCTTAAAAAAAGGAAAGAAACAGGTTGGACAGGTGTATGTGGCTCTATTTCTCGATATTCTATGTGGATCCATTTATCTAGTCTCTGTCTTTCTGTCAATACCATGCTCTCATGATTAATGAAGTTATATGGCTAAGCTTTGTTATTGAGAAAAGCATTTCTTCCTACACTATTCTTTTGTGTCAATAGTGTTTTAGCTGTCATGTGTATAGTACCATATACATTATAGCAATTTTAAAATATACTATTTATTGTAAAATAGTAATAGTATTAACTAATGAATTTAGTCTCATACACGAATGTACATATATACTATACATTATCGTGCATACACAAAATGTTGGAGTATCTAATGGTAATCTGATAGACACATTTTGGAAAATATTCCTATACAGTATCTTTCAGCATGAAAACCATATATAATTTTTATTGAACTGTTATAAGTTTAGTGTACATATTATATTCACATATATAGGTGTGAAGTTTATACCCAAGGATATCAGCTCATTGGCAGTGATTATAAATCACATCCTTACTTGTTAAATTTCCTCCTGTTCTCTGATCTTAATAAATACCAATATAGTTGATGTTTGTGTATTGGCCTTCCACCTACAGTTTTATATAATCCAACATTTGTAGTTTTAACATTCAGACCTACTGGACTTTCACAGCCTTATTTTGCTGAAGAGACAGGGCAGTGGAGATCACATGTCTAGTTTAAGCTGGTCTCAATTCCCTACCACTACCTAAAAGAAAGGAGCAGTTTCATACAATTATATAGAGGGACAGATAGGAATGGTATGGATATGGTGCTTATGTACAAAATACTCAAAATGGTTTTAAAAAAAACAACATATTCAGTTCTAGAATTCTCACTGACTATATATTGAACACGCTTATTCTCTCCTACCTGTGTGCTCAGATATTATACACATGTTTAATACTGTAGCTTACTATAAATTTACACTCATAAATTTAATCAGTAAAATCCTAAAATCTTTCATCCCCTCATTACACTCAAACAGAATTTAACTTGATATTTATCTTCCAGTGTACTTTTTAATTAATATTTTCTTAATATTTATGCATAATTTATGTATAATAGATACATGGACACTGAGTTTATAGTATGGAAAGTCTTCACAGTGTTCCTGAGTTTGAATTTTAACTATCAAGATACCAAACACTTCCCCACTACCTAGAATTCTCTAATACATGCTTTATATAATCTACCATTTCCCTCACACTAAATATATACAACTTTTAAAATTGCATGCTTGTCTTTACTTTCTTTTTAAATAAATTTTTGTTTATTTTTCTCTCATATAATAGATCCAGACTGAAGTTTTCCCTCCCTTCTCTTTACCCTGTCCCTCTCCTCCCACTTCCCCTCTTCCTCCAATCCATTCCTCCTCTATTTCCCCTCATAAAAGGGTAGGCCTTCCATGACGATCAACCAAACATGGTTTATCTGGTTGCAATAAGACTAGGCACCTCACCTTGTTTTAAGGCTAGAAGAAGCAACTCAGTAGGAGGAAAGGGTCATAAAAGCAGGCTCACATCATTAGGAGTCCCACAAGAAAACCAAGCTATACAACCAACATATAAGCAGAGGGCCTAAGACAGACAGGGGCTCTCTGTATTTGTGAGCCCCTATAAGTCCAGGTTAATTGATTCCATGGGTTTTCTTGTGGTATCCTTGACCCCTTTGACTCCTACAGTCTTATGTCCCCTTCTTCCTTGGCATTTCCTGAGCTCCACCTAATATTTGGCTGTGGGTCTCTGCATTTGTTTCCATCAGTTGCTGAATGAAACCTCACTGGTGACAATTGGCCTAGGCTTCAATCTGTAGGTATAGCAGAATGCCGTTCAGAATCATTTCATTGACTTTTTCTTTGTTTGATTGGTTGGTTCTACCCTAGGCCTCCAGGCTATCCAGCCTCAGGGTACTGGTCCTCTGGGCAGTCAGTCAGTGGTGGGCTCCCTTTTGTGCATGGGTCTCAAGGTAGATCAGCCATTGATTGGCCACTCCCACAATATCTGTTCCATCTCTACCCCAATACATCTTGAAGACAGGAAAAATTGTAGGTGGAAGGTTTTGTGGCTATGTTGGTGTCCCAATCCCTCTATTGGAAGTCTTGCCTGGTTAAAGGTAATAGCCCAGTTAGGCTCCATATGCCTCCTTGCTAGGAGTCTTAGCTGGTGTCACCCTACTAGATTCCTGTCTTTTATTTCCATACTGAATGTATATAGCTAATTCATGCTAGTTATCAGATTCTTCTATTATGTTTAGTTCTTTTTATACCAGTTAATGATTGCAACTTTGGATGTCTCCCCATGATGTTTTCCTTGTGTGATATATTCTTAGAAGATTTGTGATTAGCTGTAAGGGACATTTGTGGTCATGATGGTAGATAAATACCAATACAAAAAGTCTAAGTTCATATCTGATAAATCTCAAGTATGGTTATAGTGTTTTTATAGTTTCTAAATTTTCCTATTCATCTTACTGGACCGGCACTAGAAAGTATAAATTTGGCCTTTATACTTAGGTAGATTATAGTTGATAGGTTATCTTTTCTATACTAGTATCTTATTGATACTATAACAAATGTCCACTAACTTGATGTCTTAAATACACACACAAAATTAAAGAATATTTACTGTATAATATATTGTATATAATAAATTTATATTATATAATTATATTAAATTTTATTAGTATTATCATTATCATCATTATTATTTTATTTGACCATTTTGAGGCCAGGTATCTAAAACATGTCTGTAGAGCTGCATTTCTTTGAGCCTCCAGTCCAGAGAAGTGGGTCACATTTGAGAAGCTGTGTGTATTTCTTACACTGGGGCTTCTGGTGCTATGTTAAAGCAGTAGCATGGTTTGCCTCTTTTCCCTTTCCTCTCTTCTCTCTCCTTTTCTTCTTCTCTCTTTGTTGAATTTCCTTCTTTTGTCTCCTCAACAGTCTTTGTGATAGCCTCAGGCCCATTTATACATTCATAATATACTCACTGTGTTAAAATTTTATAGTGACCACATCCACAAAGGCCTTTCCACTATTCCAACATTTAAGGTAGTATATTAACAACTTTGGAACACTGTGTTTTGACCATTAGATGGAGGGGTATTAGCCAGCTTATTAAGTCTTTTCCATAAATTTTAGAGACAGAACAGTTCAATACTTGGGTATAGAGGTAGATTTTTCTTATGTTTAGTCTCTCTCATATTAGAGGTCTTGAAATTTTCTCTGCTGTGTATAATTTATCACTGTGGGGGAATGGAACCCGGTGTTTCAGTGTCCAGCAGTGATTTTCTCCAGGAAATGCATTCAAATGACCTAAGATGAGCAGCACTACATCCCTGCCAGCCACCCAAGCCCATTCAACATGCACTCCACCGTCGGTATAATGCTCTTCTTATGCTCTACCAGTTTGTTTCCTTCTAAAATCAGCATAGACACACCTGTGCATACATACCATTTTGATATATTTTTTTCAATCAGCATATTGATGAGTATGAAACAATAACATTAGTTCACCATTTTCCTTAAAATTTGCCTTCATAGTGCATGTGACAATCAGGCTTCTGAGCTAAGTGAATTGACTTATCTGAGTACACATGGATAGTAAATAATCAGAGTAGGCTTAATACGTAGCTTTCATTCTACTTTTTTCTATGTATTTGAAATTTTTTAAATAAGTGTCTGAAAAACTCTTGCTCTCGTCTCTCTCAGAGATATCATACACTGAATGCCTAGTATGCCAGCCATGTTTAAGAGCTTTACATTAACTCATGTAATCCTCATATCATCTGTTCATGATAGGTGATTCCATTGTCCTCATTTTCTACAAAGTCAAGCACAAATGAGTACTGTAATTGTTCAAGCTTGCCCAGCAAGTGGGTACTGACCTGCTTCACTCCATCATTTTCACTGTGAACCTTTTCAGGTAGAGGTACTTCTAAAAGGCTGGCAGGATTATCTTCATGATGAGTTAGATGTGTGAATGTGTTAAAAATAAAATGAAGATTGTATTTCATGGATCTGTAAAGTAAAAAGGAGGAAGGAACCATTCTACTTGACAAATGGATTATAAAGTACACATCTGTGTACAATGGGTGTGGTTGTCAAGAGGAGTCATTGCAGAATGGATGTTCATTAATTGGGAATTTTTTGGCCTTACTAGGTAATTAAGAGGAATCCACTGAAAGTTTTTTTAAAAAAGACATTATGTCTCCAGTTCCATTTTGAAACAGATACCCTGACATCGCTGTGGAGAATAGATTACAACTGGCATGTTCCATTTATTTTTTTTTATTCACAGGTGAAAATGCTGCAACAAAACAGAACAGTTTATATGTCAATAAATGGTACAACTTTCAATGTCTTGAAGGAATGTTTGGCTTCTTCACAGAAAGAGTGTCTTGCAAACACTCTAAGTGAATCTAATCTGGTAAAGAGCATTTTTAGCACTGGTAGGTGCAGAGAGGGATGTCTAACTATTTAGTTTAAGCCACTAATGGGAAAGCCACTCCCAAATTATTCTGTGCATTTTCCCATTTCCTTTAAAAAAAATGAGCAACATCTGTGTCTTTCTCCCATCTAGAACACCTTCCTGAATAGCTTCATGAACACATTGGCCTCTGACTCTGAAAGTAAGTCAGGAATCTAGTATTTCCTGAATATTATTCATTACCACAACTTGCAAATTTTATAGGAGATAACAATGACTACAAAGCCTACAAGAAAGAAAATTAAAATATTATTAATTATGGAGTTATGGTGGCATATTACAAATACTTTATTGGTAGCATCATTATAAAATAAATTTAGTTGGTGTGGTAGTACACATGTTAAGTCTAGCACTTGGGAGGCAGAGGGATGGAAATCTCTGTGAGTCCAAGGAAAGCATGATCTGCATGGTGAGTTCCAGGCCAGCTAGGACTACAAACTTAAACTCTGTTTATTTTTAAAAAGACACATTCTACATATGTCAACATGTAGAATAACTATTTTGTAAATGATGATGAAAAATTTTTATGTAGTTGCAAATTTTATTTTGTCTCCCCCAATTTTAGTGATTACTTACAAAGGTAAAATAAAATTTCATATTTATAACAGGAAGATCTGGTGATCATATTTAATATCACCAACATTAAGACAATAATGTCTGCCTCTAACTATATGGATTAAGATAACATGCTATTTATACATAGTTCAACTGACCAAAATATTAAACAATCAGTTATACATAATATAGTTGACGTTTATTTTTAATCATGAAGAAACAATTAAAAAAACTAATTTGGTCTGTGTATTGTAAGTTGTTTATCCTATACTATATGGGTAAATTCCACTTATGAGTGAGTACAAACAATATGCGTCTTTCTGGGTCTGGATTACTTTAATTAATATCTATTCTAGTTCCATCCATTTGCCTGCAAATGTCATTATTTCTTTGTTTTTAATAGCTGAGTCGGGTTCCATTGTGTAAATGTACCACAATTTCTTCATCCATTCTTCGGTTGAAGGGCATCTATGTCGTTTCCAGATTATGGCTATTATGAATAGATCTGCTATGAATATAGTTAAGCAAGTGTCTTTGTTGTTCAGTGGAGAGTCTTTTGGGTATACCCAGGAGTGGTATAGTACAGGATAAGCATACTACAATGCGCAGACCCAAAGACAATAAGTAACAAAGAGGACCCAAAGGAGGATGCTTAAATCTCACACAGAAGAGGAGGTATACTAGACAGGGATAGTGGGTGAAGAGAGGGAACAAGGTAGAAGAGGAAGCGCAGAGAGATATGAGGGTGGAGATCAGACCCGAGGAGAGCGAGGGCTGGAGGTTAGAAGGCCTGAGGAGAAAAAAGAAATTGTGGCTGGGGCCAGCTCTGTTGCAAGCTGGAGACCTAAGTCAGGGTAAGCTCCTGGGAGGAGATGAGGGACACTCTAGCAGAGATTCTTAGTTGCAGGGGCCATGGAGACTGAAGAGGACACTCTCTAACTAGACAAGGTATCTAGTATAGGGAGGGGAACAGCAATCCACCCACAAGAACTCTGACCCCAAATCCACCCTTCCTACAAGATGTGCAGGGATAGAGAAGATAGAGCAGAGACTGAAGGAATGCCCAGTCACTGCCTGGCCCAACCCATCATGTACCCCATGGGAGAGAGTCAACCCCTGACACTACTAAGGCTGCTCTGCTATGCTTGCAGACAGGAGCCTATCAGAGTTGTCTTCTGAGAGGATCCACCCAGCAGCAGTTAGAAACAGACGCTGAGACTCACAGCCAAACATTTGATAATGCTTAGGGAGTCCTCTGGAAAAGAAGTGGGGGAAGGGCCCTGGAGGAGACAAGAAATCCACAAGAAGACCCAAATAGAACATAGTCAACTAACCAAGGCACAGAGATGCTTGCTAAGGCACCAACCAAAGATTTTTCATGGATAGGACTTTGGACCCCTACACAGATGTAGCCCAATAGGCAGCTCAGGGCTCATGTGAGTCCTCTTGTAAGGAGAGTAGAGGCTGTCTCTGACAGGGAATCTGTTGCCAGTCCCTTTGATCACTTCCCCCTGGTAGGACTGCCTTGCCAGGCTACAAGGGAAGAAGATGAACTCAGCCCTGATGGAATTTGATAAACTGAGGTGGATGGGAAGTAGAGCTCCCCTTTTCAGAGGAATAGAGGAGGGGAGAGGGAAGAGGGAGGGAAGGTGGAACTGGAAAATGAGGATGTACAGGAATATTATCAGGAGGTAAAGTGAATAAAATGGTAGAGATAGATAGATGATAGATAGATAGATAGATAGATAGATAGATAGATTGACAGATAGATGGATAGATAGATAGATAGATAGATAGATAGATATAAATTTTAAAAAAGAAACAACAGATTGGGTATAATTTTATAAAAATAATTGACCTAGGTTCTTTATAGTTATTATTTTCACGAAGAAAGTAGTAGAGGGACTCTCCTCCGTAACAAAAATGTATGAACACACACACACACACACACACACACACACACACACACACACAGTCACCTTATAGTCCTTAATTGGGCCTTAGAACAGAAAAACAGAGAAAAAGGCACCTAGCCATAGAGTGCAGTCAGTACTGGTTCAATTTAAAACGTGCAGTGTTGACTGTATAGTAGAGTGTAATTGTGTGCCAGTGTTCAGTTCCTTGCTTTAGGTAATTGGGTCATAGTTATATAGCTAAATATTGCCTTTTTAAGATATGTGTTATATCCTTGGAAACTCGGTTTACAGATGAAATTGAATACATACTGTGCACTTTGGAATGATTTTTTTCCATTTACTTTATTTCCTTTTTTGTTTTTTAAATTTTAATTTATTCAGATTACATTCTGATTGTTAGCCCCTTGATTACATCATCCCACTCCCTCCCTCCTCCCCTCCCTCCCTCCCTCTTCTGTCCTATTCCCCTTCCCAAGACCTCTGATAGAAGGGGACCTCATCCTTTTCCATATGACCACAGCACATCAGTTCTCATCCTGATAGCCTACTTCCCCTTCCTCTGGGTGCTGTCAGGCCTCCCCACCAAGGGCAAGTGATCAAAACACACGCACCAGAGTTCATGTCAGAGGCAGTCCCTGCTCTCTGCACAACCATGGAGAACGAGCTGTCCATTGGCTGTATCTGAATAGGTTTACTGCATTCATTGTCCTTGGTTGTTGCAACAGTTTGTGCAGTCACCCCTGGGGCTAGATCCACCTGCCTTGATGGTCTCCTTGTGGAGTTTCCGAACCCTCTAGGTCCTTCCATCCCGGCATTCTTCCACATGATTTTTAACAATCTATAGTATAATAGAGGAGAAGTAGTGAGGGATATAAGGAAAGAGAATAAGTTATAAGGAATGGAAAATTAAAGTTGTTAACATTGCAATGTTTGGATTAACATTGCATACGAGTGATAAGGTTAATATTTTTGCTTAATTTTTTCAGTGTGTTTCAAATTTGCAAATTATATTAAAATTGCAAAGACATAGCTAAATATATCAGTTAGCATAAGAGTGGTTGTATACTTTTAAATTACAGGAGATTATGAAGCTATGCTATGTCAGGTTTATCAATTTCACATTCCTGGAATAAAAGATGATTTTTGTGGTTGGCACTTGCCTGCCATCTTACTATAACATAGATAAAGGATGGAGGAAGTACCAGTGCAGGCTGAAATATGCCAGGGAAGGTCTTTTAAGTTTTCCATATGGAAAGAGACCTGACCTTTGACCTAATATGTGATCTAACTTGTGTTCTAAATTCAAGCTATTTTCTTTTTTATGTAAATGAAATGAGGGAAACAAACACATTAGTCCATTTTTCAAAGCAAGTAGAAAAAGAAAAATGTGTCTTACCCTTATTTCTTCACACAGTTTATGAAGCTACAGGTTAGACCCATTCAAATCGGCACTCTCCCTGGCTCTAACCCTGCAGTAACCTTAAATATGGAACTCTTTGAGTTCAGCTCTGCCCTTGCCAAGCTTTATCACGGGGTTATCTGCTTTATCATCTAGTCCTGTCTCCATAAGTCTAATGGCAAACAGTTCCGCTTTAAAACAACCACAGTTAGCTATGACTCCTTTGGTGTAAAAGCCTGAACAGGGCATTTTGTAGTTGTTAGAAGGATTGCAGAAGAGTTAAATGAAAAGCAGATGCGCTGTGCCTAGCACCTATACTCCCTAGAGCTGACCGAAGATCTTAGGCACAGATCAGAGGCGTCCATGAGGCAGCACATTAGGGAAACAGCTGATTATAAATAATAATGTCCTCAGTGGATGACGAGAAACGCAGTAAACCTTTTCTGAGCCAGACAGAATGATGGAGGGGATACAACAGCAGTGCATAAAATCTGTGAGGGAAGCAGATGCTGAGAGGTTCATTTCATACCCCAATAATTTAAATCAGCAATGAATTCAGTAGGTGCTCAATAAATATTGGTTGACTCAGTAAGCAAAGGCAGTGTGAAACTGATTTCCTAACAAAAGTCAGTGAATCACATTGTGTTTATACCAAATACTAACGCCGTATTCAAATCAAAACATATTTATTTTAGAAGTTGAGAATTCTGAGAAGAGAGCATAGAGAATGAAGCTCATCTATTTAGAGTTAAGGACAGAGACAGAAAGAACATGTATAAATAGCATTCAATTTGCTCATGAGATGTGTCTGTTGTGTTGGTGGTGAGAAACAGGAAGAGACCAAGAGAGACTGGGGTGACGTTAAGATATGATTTGTTTTAATTATCCCTCTCCTTGAAATCTGAGTATAGTATTACCCGATAACATGAAAACAATGCCCGTACCAGACACCATAGGCTAATAAACAAAAACTCCCTGTGCTAGGAATGGGTTAATATGATTTGTCTTAATTATCCCTCCCCTTGAAACCTATGAGTCTAGAATTACCTGATAACATGAAAACAATGCCCATACCAGAAAACATTGGCTAACAAATAAAAACTCCAGTGCTAGGAATGCGTTACTTCTTCTGGAACTGTTAGCCAGTGAGGTCCCATGGACTCCCATACCTTACAGGCTATCTCCAATGTTCTTTCTTGCCCTCCACAACTTTGACATTAAGACCACCAAAAAAAAAATTGCAGAGTGTATACCTACAAGCCCTGTCATTACTTGCTAGGCTTCATGGTACTAGAAAATACAATGCACACCAGTGAAGAAAAAGAGAAATCATCTTTCCTGCCCAGATGCAAAGTCTGCAAGCTATAGTAAAGTCTGGTCTGACAGTGTATGCCCAAAATGTGGAAATAGCCAATCTTGTCTAATTGGATTTAGGGCCCACCCCACAAATTGAATACCATAAAAGGCACTGATGTCAGGGTAGAAAGAAAAAAAAAAAAACTCTAGATATATAGGTCACAAGCCCTAGGGCAAACCCCACAACTATTAATCTACTAAATGGACATGATATTAAAACAATTCCTAATGAATTGTCCTTTTAACTGTAGATTACTTTTTACATCTCTCAAATTTCGTCAGAGACCCACAACTGCTCAAGATGCAGGAAATAAGAGACTGCAGAATTATCAGCTACAAATGAGACATATATCACACCCCCTCCTAGCACTGCACAGAGTTCATTGCAGAAGATAAAGCAAAAAGATTTTAAGAGCCAGAGACAGTGGATAACTACAAGTCAAAAATGTGTTTTGTGGACACAGCAAGGGAGTTGCACACATGAACTAATAGTGACTGCAATGGCATGCATACAGGTTGCTTAATGGAGATGAACATGCAGTTTAGAGCCCAGGTGTGTAGCTGTTGTGAGAGTTTTCTTTATGAGTGTAACCTCTGGAAGGTTGTCTACCATCTAGTGATGGTCACACATCCAAGACTATATGAGAGGCACATTTGGAATCGATTTTTTTAAAAAATGAGAATACGAACTCAGGTACATAAGGAAAGAAGGCAAGTTTGGGGGAATCTGGAGGAAGGGGATGAAATACAATCAGAATATACTATGTACATTTCTCATAGAATTAATTTTAAAAGATATATTTTTAGTTATATTTAGCTTTATGAAACTGAAAGATGGCCATATTAGGGACTTATTGATGACTTTTTTCTTAGGCTCCTCACTGGTAATTTTGTTGTTACTGCTGTTGTTTCCTTATACCTGCAATTTGCATTGATACATCAGAATCATGCCTTTTTCCTTTTAAAATAGCTTGCTCTGCTAAGCATGCTTTCTTATTGTTGTTGTTATTGTTGTTATTGCTGTTGTTTTGTTTTTACAAAATCATGTTTCAAAATCTAAACTAACTCTGAAAGCAGGACAGCTTGATATACTCCTGCAACCATGTCTAGGACAACGCCACTCATCTAGGCATTTTGTAAATCACAGTCCTTGAAAAATCCCATCTTAAAGTGCTATTGCAGGTTGTTTAGGATAAACAAGTTTTACTAGTCTATTTTTATCACAGGAATATACATCTTAGGTGAGGCAGATAGATATAATTATAAAGAAAGATAAGGAAGGATAGTTAGATAAGGTCTTCAAAAACCCCAGAGACATGTAGACTATGACATTTTAAAATGTTTTTATTATTTTAAAGATTCACTGACAATGAGACAGGTTAACTCCTGGCAACACCCAGCCTACCTCAAAGAGGATGATGAGCATCAAAGAACCCCATTATGGAGATGGCTTCAAATGTGGCAAACAAGCCAGTGAGCAAAATGTCTTCATTTTCACCACAGACAGAGTTCTGCCTAAAATTGGGCAAGCTTGGACACAAGCAGAGTTGACAGCCAAACTCTACCAAGACAGGATACGCAAGTCCTCAATACTTCTTGCCTCACAAATATGTCTGTCAGATATATTGGGCCAGAAGACTGAAGAAGATGTTCTAATATTATAGAGAGTTTTGGGTGACTATTCAGGTAGCAAACTGTCTCTGTCATCTTCTCATTTGGAAAGCTGTTAACATGCACTTCCAGCATACTCAGGTAATCAAGTTTATTCCTTCTCAAGTTGCTGATGAAATTGAAGACCAGGTAGCTTAGTTTTATAATGAAGCGTAGTTGTTAAGGGTTAAGATGTTTCTAGGTCTAGATAGATGTTTTAAGTTGATAATGACAAGATGTGATCAAGATTGATTTACATTCAGAATTTTAGAAGCACCAAGATAGGAAAGATGTTTTCTTCAAGGCTACCATATACAAATAGCCAAAACACTAAGAGTGTAGCGTTAATGTAATTCCTGATTGTGTCACAGTTCTTCTTTATATGGGCAATTTTTGTATATATATGTAATAATATGAATGTATATGTAAAAATAAAAATGTTTAATTAATAAAAAAGAAAAGAAAAGGAAAACCCTATCATGCTGGCCTTCTGTCAGGGTTTCTTACCAGGGAACTTTGGATGTAATAGTGATTCTCTGTGATTGGTGCCATCCTGTTCACTGTAAAGACTCAAGTAGCCAAAGCATGCAACTACCAGTTGTTGCAAACACAAATCAGCCCTTCAAAACTTTCTTTTTACGTTGGAAGGAAAAACAGAATAATCTTAGGATAAGTCACTTCTTGATCACCTTTTGAATGATAAGAAAATCGGCTAGTACTTTTCAGTCTTCATAATAAAAGTAAGGAATATCTTTTGTAAGGTAATGTTACTCTATACACATAAAGAGACATATACATACGTACGTATATACATCCATCCATCCATACATACAAGTAATATACTTGTTTTTCCTATGGTCAGTCCAAATATATGAACAATTACTTGTAGGTGTGACACCCATTAAGCCACAGGCTAGTTTAATATCATTTTGACATGGATCCCATGGATTCTTTTCTCCAGAGAATTTTAATTTTCTGAACCTGGTCCCTCTGGGTTATTGTTGCAGAAATATAATCAGCTTCTGGAAATGAACATGGCCACCCACTTCGTTTTGTAGATGGATACTATTAACATACGGCTTGCTTGTATTTTTACTGGTCTTGTTACTTCTGTTTGGAAAAGAAAATTTAGTCACTGTTGTACAAATTGTCATTTCAGTGGCTGTCCTGGACAGCAGCGTTTGAGTCACTACCTTCCCAGCTGGAGAAATGTCATAGTTGTCTCTGCTTTTGACTCTTTTAGTGAGAGAAATGAAGATGAAGGAAATATATCCCTTTTCTAGAAGATGCAATGAGAAATTTTATGCACATCTGGTGACTTACTGTTGAAGACTCCAAAGCATTTACAAATATTGATTAAGTCTCAACCTGTTGGGAAATTGTTGCCGTAACTTTCCTTTTGTCCCTAGAATTGCTGAGGCTCAGAGCTTTATTTAAGTTGCTGAATCCTGTGTTATAGCCAGAAAGAGACCTCAGAAGCCCTGTTCCCCAGGTTCTTATTAGCCTTGACAACTGTTATTAAAATTGCATGCTCTTCAACATACAAAGGAAAGCAGCATCATGCAATTTGAATGCAAAGGTGTGTGTGTGTGTGTGTGTATGTGTGTGTGTGAAAAGAGAGAGAGAGAGAGAGAGAGAGAGAGAGAGAGAGAGAGAGAGAGAGAGAAAGAGAGAGAGAGTCCTGTATATATTTAGAAATAGATTACAAAGGGATACATTGTTTTACTTTTGCAAAATGTATTATTTGTAGTTACTGCTTGCTGTATTTCCCATCATTCTTTGGTATATTTATTACAACATTAATTGGTTTCATCTGAAACCAAAGAGTGATCCAGGCTTAGCCTTTTATACTAAACCACTTCATGTTTTAAGTAGTATGTCTCAAGGGAGAGGTGTATGAAGAATTCACGGTAGTTAGAAATTCTCAGTTTGAAATTATCACCTGCCATTAAAAATAAGTGCAAAGCATATGATATCAACGTGAATGTATCACATACCATAATCAAAGATGAATCAAAGTAATTACCAGCCAAGCTGAGAGTGAATGGAACCCAAAACCAATTAAACTATTTATTTCGATGTACCACTGAATAAACACTTTGGTGTTTTAATTTGTTCCTCTTTTCATCTACTCTAGGAATACATTTGCTAATACAACAAAGAAGCACAATTACTATTTAATTAACCTATTTTTGTCAGCACCTCACAATGAGCTACCTAAGTAGATGTGTTAAAGTCTCAATAATGATGATCCTGATAAAAATAACAAATGTGAAATTTGTACCCGTCATTTTTACAATGATCACCAAATTGCAACACCCGAAGAATAAAGGACGTGTGTTCACTTAAATTGACTTGGAAATACTTGCAAATACATATTGAACCAATATGAAGTAATTAAGTTTAGGACAACATTAACAGAGTCCAATTGCAGTCCCGTTGTTTCTGACACAGAGTTCTGTTACGATTAACGGGCATCAGGGTTGCAGAGCTAGAGCTGATAAGGACAGTGACATTATCTGGGAGCATGCATCTCATACTTGTCAGGTGTCACGTAGGAGAGCCACTCACCTCATGATTAGCAAAGTTATCACAGAGTGTTGGTCCACCTGTCACTTGTTGTCTGTGATCAGCATCAAAGCCATAAGACAGATTGGTTTGTGGTGAATTAGAGCATGAATGTTTTCCACAGGATCGGGACTAGTCATGAGGGTGGCCACTTTCTATTATTAGTTAATGTAGGAAGGAAAGCTGGGACAACCTAAATCAAATACCGTGCTGCGGATGTCACCTGGTGATAGAACATCTGCCCTGGGTCTGATAATCAGGATTCAGAGACAACAAATAAAAACCTCATAGTTTAAATAGAGCGGGAATCCACCCATAAAGGTACAGAGGTCTGGTCACTGACACAAGGAAGGCAAATTTGACCTTCACCTAGATGTTTTATTCTTGAGTAGGCTTTGTTAGTTGTAGCGATTTCACCTCCCACAACCTGCCTTTTGTTTACTCTCTCACATAACCTCCCAGCTTTCAGTGTTCAAAGTCCTATAAACCACAGCTTAGCAGACACTGGATTCTGGACTCCCTGTGGAAACAGACGTCTCCACTTTCAAATTGCAGAAATCAAGAATTCATTTCCATAGCTAGACCAGCCTTGAACTAATGGCAATCCTCCTGTCTCAGCTTCTAAAGTGTTGTACACCACATTCCACTGGGAAACCCACTTTCTAGCTTCTAGAACAATATTGGAATGTCACTTCCAGAGGTTCGCAGAGGACCAGGCTATTGTCTTTTACTGTGTAGATGGCTGTGTGCTGTCTATGTGTTCTTCTGAAAGAATGAACAGGTGTGATCTGAGATCCAACTTGATTTCTTACTCAAGTTCATTGGGAGAGCTATGCATGCATGTGTTATGGAAAACAAGACACAGAATGGAAGTGTCATAGTGTAGATCACCTGTGTTTTCCCAGTAAAATGAAGACCATAACTCAGGTGTGTGTCTCTCTAAATGTTTTCCCTTTTTGCAGAAACTCTTTAACTACAGGTACTTTAAGTGGCACATATTCTTAAAAAAAAAAAAAAAAAAAAAAAAGAATGTTTGTATTCTGAAACCAGAGTTTGGTCAAATTTACAGAAGTGTCTTCAAGGGCTAGAAAGCAGCCTACATAGTCATCATTAAGAGCAGCAGAGTTCTGATAAAGCATAACAAATATGTCCCATTTAAAAAATACATTCAGATTCTAAATCTCTCTCTTGCCAAAGCCTGCCAGTTTATAAGCTTCTGGCTTGGCCCCCCTGGGCGCGTTTTCCCATGCAGATGCAATAAAACAGAGTCTACAGCAGCAGCTCCAGCAGCAGCTCCTTTTAGATTCCTAGGGACCCCAAGAAGCTGGCGGGATACTCCGCTTGAACATCCTGTTCCATAGTCATTGGAGAAGCACATTTAGGTGTGGAAACCACCCCACAGGGAACGGATTCAATCCAACCTGTCTTCCCACAGACTAAACTCGAAAAGAATACACACAAACACATTGCATCAAATCCGTAGGGGAAATTACGCTGCAGCCTGCAGCCGCCCTGGGAGATGCTGAGAAACCGGAACAGACAAACCAAATCATCGTAGGGCAAACCCACCATATGTAGCAAACAACCAGTGCAATTATACTCTGCAGTTGAGGAATTACATAAATTGCCCACTGGGAAGGAAGCCTTAATCTCCACCCCTCCCAGCAAATCTACAGACAGCTGCGTGCTGTCTCCGTGTCTTTCTGAAAGGTTGAACACATTTGATCTGAGAATCAACTTGATTTCCTAATCAGGTTTGAAGTGAGAGACCGGTTATAGATATATGTGATTCTCCCGGTGTGCGTCTTTGATTCAGGCACTAATTACGTCGATCCTTTGGGAAGCACAACCACGGAGCTGGGTCCTCCTTGATTAATGCTGGCAGAGAGCCACGCAGCGCTCAGCAGAGAGCTGCTCAGAAGCTCCAGTCCCAGCTGAGAATATGGTCCCATTATCTCCCAGCTGCCTAACCAATCCATAAGGGCCTGTTCTGCGTGGATGATCAGTGTAGTGGAAGCAGGGACTCGCTGAGAGGTGAAGTCTGTTTGATTTGCTGTAACATGTAAGACGAACTGGGACGTTTTACTTTACAGTCTGTAAGTACCAAGTTCTCCTCCAGACCCCCCTTCCCTATTGCTCCATGTGAATGCGACTTTGCAAACCGTGTTGCGTTTTCTGTTCCTCGTTATTTGTTGAATGAAGCTGATGAGACAGTGTTATCTGTTCAGCGCTTTCTGCTCTGTCAAACCACTTAGACAACTGACTTATACAAAGCAAAGCATACTCTTTCCAGAATGCCTTTCTGGGAGTTACAAATAATTGACTTAGTTTTACATTTTGAGAGTGGGGGGGTGTGTTATCTATGGGGCCTGGAGTGGTCAGAGTATTTTATCTTCTGTAACCCTGCAAGAACAGTGTAAGGCTAATGTATATGTGAAGAGACCGTTTTGCAGGCACACCTGCATTAGAGAAGCAGGTCTCCTCTGTATTCCCAACCTTTAAGGTAGTTTATTTTGCTTCTCTGCTGCCACTAGGAAGTGTATAAACAGTAAAGTTCTACGCTTTTTTGCCTATTGTTTTTTTGGTTTTGTTTTGTTGCAACAATTTAGAAACTTTTCAAAAGGAAGGTTGTATAAATCTGAAATATTAAAACATACAAATTTTATAATTCCACTTAGTACCTCTGTTTAACTGCTGCTCACCATTTTTTAAAAGGTAATGAGTTGTTTTGTTTTTTTAAGCAAAAGCATACCGCTTCAAAATAGGCCCATTTATCTTTATATATATCCTTGAATGCAATCTATCAAGTTGGTATTTGTTATTCACACAAGATGAATTTATTATAGAATGCTATTAAAATTTAATATAGTTAATAGTATTTGAATAGTATCTTTCAACCGAGCATCGCCTCAGTGAAATTAAAGATTGTTATCATTGTGGAGAAGGATTTGTGGAATATTTTTACATATGGGTTTCTCTAACCTATATATAAATCACACTTTTTTTAACTGGATTAAAAATAGAATAATTGAATGGTTGTAAGGATGAATATGAGTCATGAATCATTGACACCACGAGCCAGTGTTAGTGTACACTAACATGAGCTTGCAGACATTCATATCCAAAAACCAGCACTTTGCTTCCCATAGTGAGCCCAAAACTACAGCGATCATAATTTTCAGAGTGCAAATACAGTGCATCTGAACAGGCAGTTAAGTCTCAAGGCAGAGGAGAAACCACACCTGTGAAGTATGAAAATGTCTCATGGAGTATGTTCTCAGTTGACTCAGCCCAGGAGCAGATGAGAGAGGAGACTCAAAATAGATGGGTGCCTGATTGACCTCAGGTATTCTCAGGGTTTGAAGTTTGGAAAAAAGACAAAACCGAAACCAAAGCCACAGCATCCCAATAACAAGAGAGGGTTTAGGGAAGATGAAGGCATGAAAGAGTAGCTGTCATAACTCTGAGCAGTGACCTATTTCAGGTTGGCATTGGCTGAGAACTCTGGACCCTGAAGAAAGTAAGTCCCGTAAGAGGCAGACACTGAAATCTGAAATAATTGCCAGTTGGGTTAGATGCTCAAGTTTCCGTACATGAAGGAATAGCTTCATAGCAAAGCTGACTTTTGAGTGTGTTGATTCTGAGCATGCAATTATGTTTTTAAATAATTGCTGGTCTTTATCTTGTTTATTCAAGTTCACGGTCCTGTTTTTTTTTATTTTTTATTTTTTATTAATTTATTCTTGTTACATCTCAATGGTTATCCCATCCCTTGTATCCTCCCATTCTTCCCTCCCTCCCATTTTCTCCTTATTCCCCTCCCCTATGACTGTGACTGAGGGGGACTTCCTCCCCCTGTATATGCTCATAGGGTATCAAGTCTCTTCTTGGTAGCCTGCTATCCGTCCTCTGAGTGCCACCAGGTCTCCCTCTCCAGGGGACGTGGTCAAATATGAGGCACCAGAGTTCGTGTGAAAGTCAGACCCCACTCTCCACTCAACTGTGGAGAATGTTCTGTCCATTGGCTAGATCTGGCAAAACTAAGGTCCTGTTTGTTTTAAGGAGATGACAGGAATAGAAAGTTAAGATCCTGTGTTTCTCTTACTCTTAAACAAATGTTTGATCTCCAAATGGCTACTTTAGTCAAGGCTGTGTTTGGATGATATTTTTCCTATTCCTTCAAACATTTAAAATGTTTAAATGATGTATTTGGATGGTATATATTTAATGTGTGATAGTCATAAACCTCAAAGTGGTATATGCACTATCTAGTATGCTGTTGCTACTTGCTTCTTTAAAAATGTTTGGGATTGTTATTTAAATGTTGAGAAACTGTTTCCTTAGTTGTGTTCAATCTGTTTAAAGAAAATTAGGGCAGGTTTGAATGCTCTAGGACCTGTTCAGGGTCTGCTGGCTCGACAGATGGGGAATCCAGATGGGCATCACACTCACCTTTTAAGAGGTTCCTTTAAAACCATGGTGATTTGATTGGTCTTCAAAATAAGTTTAAAGTGCTATAAATGAGATGAACAAATGAATCCTCACTTTCTGTACGAAGGTAATATGTCTGGATATGTCTGTTTGTATGTATGGAATCCACCCTCCTGTCTTTTGGACAGTATCTATGCTACCCAAAGTGTACTATCTCCCACCCCTCATCACCTCAAAAGTGATTATCTTGAACAAAATGGAAGGGTCAGGTGAGCTGAGTAGGGATGTACCAGCAAAGAAAGCTAAGTTTGCTCAGAGCTGTGGGAAACAAGAAAGACTGTCCTAGGCCCCTGAAATGTGTTTATAAACATGGCCTCTTTGCAGACAGAGTATACTCTAGTCTTCTTTAACAGACTGTGAGATGAGAAATGAAATTCTGTGATATAACCTTATAACACATGAAAAATAAAATAAGAAGTGAATGTGGTTGCATGAAAAATAAAGACTGTCGTAATCCTAATATTTTAGGCAGCTATAAATGTTTGGCTGTCTGGACCATGTACTAAGTGAATGTGTACCACACAGGTTGTCTATGATAACGTGGAAGTTTGAGTTAAACTACGTTAAGCTGATATGGAACTGCTTAGACTGTTTTACCTGCCTATACCTCGGTATCTATGTGTGAACTGGTGCCATTTCTAAGATCCCTTCTTGGTTAGAAAAGACTATGATCTCAAGATGCCTCATTCTGACCCGTCATTCCATTGGAACACTCTTCCAATTTCCAAGAAATGGAATGGTATTGTCAAGCTAAACAAGATCCCAGTAATCCTCCTGCCTCTGCTTCTCAAGTGTGTTGGTTATAGATTTTTACTACCACACATTTACCTTTTCTTCCCTTCATTCCCTGGTCCTTGTATCAGTAGAGTCCAACCGCTGCATACATACAGCGGTTCTTAGTCTCCACTCTACTTTCTGTTCCGTGTCTGGTTCTGTTTCCATCCAGAGTTGTTCCTTGAGTCAGGACTTTAGGAACAAGCAGTCATCACCTATTGCTTGCATAACCTGTTTGCTGGCTTTCTTCTGCTAGAAGAAAGTGTATTGTAGTAAAAACAATATGCTAGCATACTGCTTCTCTGTGGATTCCATCTCATTCTCTCTTTTACTCTCTCTCTCTCTCTCTCTCTCTCTCTCTCTGTCTCTCTCTGTCTCTCTTTGTCTCTCTCTCTGTCTCTCTCTCTCTGTGAATATTATGTGTATATGTGTATTATCATATGTGTGTATGTGTGTGCATCTGTGTATGATGATCATGCTCTGGTGTTTAGGTGAAGGTCAACACATAACCTCAGGTGTCAGTCCTTACACTTCAACTTGATTATGGCTGTGTCTCTTTGTCCTCTGAAATTGTGTAACATATAATGTGATAGCCGGTGATATCCGAGGGGATTCTCCTGTCTCTACCTTCCATCTCACTGTGGGGGTACTGTGATTACAGATGTGTGCTCCCATGCCCACATTTATGTGGTCCTGGGGATTGAAACTCATGTCCTCATACCTGTATGGCAAGTGCTTTACGTACCAAGCCATCTCCTAGGCCCAGGCATTCCATGTTCTTAGTCTTACACATGTATGGGCAGAAATTTACAGAAAGATAACTCCAAAAATTACAGTTTTATAGAGACACCCAAATAAATGTTAAAAATAAGAGTATATTCATGTTACATTCTCTGTAAAAGATGTCCAAGCAGGACTCAGTTTTATGAATTAGACTAAAATTTCTCATTTTAAGGTTAAAAATTCCCCATATGAAAGCTACTTCTATGCAACTGAATATTGAAGAGCTTTATTTTTAACAGAAGGAGGCAGGGCACAATCAAAGCACCTTATTTTCCACAGGAAATGACTGTCTTGTCCAACTATATGGAAGATAAGATTCATGTCCATGACAACAAAGTCATATAAGCAACTTTTGGGGAAATTCAAGTAAAATTAAATAAAGTACCTACTGGAGAATTTGCTTACGACCGATTAATTGTCATCCCAGAACTGCTCATTGCAAGATAAGCCTCTCAGGCACAGACGAAAGAGGATGCAATTACAAAACCTATCAGCAGTACTCTGGGAGCTTCTTGATGTGTCTAAGCCAAATGGTAAATAAATTGCATGTGAGATGCAAACTCGGTCACAGACACTGCAATAGGCTAAGTCAATCCAGAGTTTCTATTTGTAGTACAAAGATCGTAGCCCTTGTGCTTTTCTCACTATTAAATGAAATAAAATATGCACTGGCCATGTAGCTGGAATGACACAAATAATTACAGACTAATGCAGTACTTAACAGTTGGCACTTTATATTTATGTAGGTTTTTTTTTTTTTTTAATATCAAGTGTACTACTTTAGGATAGATGCTAAGTAGCTGTCTGAAGACAGTAATAGCTCAGAAGGATAACTGTTTTTCCACATGAAAATAATGTTTTGATGGCTTTTAAATATTAGTTGGAATAATCATTTTCATCTCATTTTTTTTTTTGCCACTAATAAATCCCAGTATATGCAGCTTATTATTCTGGAGTTTTAATGTGAATGTCATCCCATTGTAGCTGTAGACTGTGTTTCATGTCTCCACGCAGAGGATAAAATTAATTTTTCCAAATCCCACAAAGCTGAGTAGATGGCCCAGCTTTTAAGGCAGCAGGTCAGTTGTAAGTGAAATTTGTAATGAGCGATAATTCATTTGTTTTATACTTGTATGGCCTTCTATGACCAAAGTAATTTATGCCTGTGGACTCCTTCAACACTGAACATATATAAAATGACAAGAGATCATATCTGATAAACGGTGCCTCTTCAATACCTGATTATAAAGTTAACTCACAGTTCTACAGCACTACTTTGGCTTTTAAACTAGCATTTCTAATGACTTGAGATGCTTGGTCCACTCTTTTAATGGATCCATGATCCATTGGCTTGAATTTTTTTTTCTGCATAGTTAAGAAAGTAAAATTGTAACCTGCTGTCCTTTCTCTGAGTGCCACCAGGTCTCCCCCTCCAGGGGACATGGCCAAATGTGAGGCACCAGAGTACGTGAGAAAGTCATATCCCACTCTCCACTCAAGTGTGGAGACTGTTCTGACCATTGGCTAGATCTGGGTAGGGGTCTATGAGCATATACAGGGGGAGGTAATCCCCCTCAGGAACAGTCATAGGGGAGGGGAATAAGGGGAAAAGAGGAGGGAGGGAAGAATGGGAGGACACAAGGGATGGGATAACCATTGAGATGTAACAAGAATAAATTAATAATAAAAATTTTAAAAAAGAAAAGTAAAATTGTAAATTGGACTAATGGCTTTAGATTTCAGAGATGGCTCCCCATGTCTTTGTCTCTAGGTTAAAGAATGCACATCCTTGTGTATTTTAGCACAAATTTTCTGTTGTTTTGAGGATGGGGTGGGATAATTTATGGCTGTAAAGTTACATAAGAAGCTGAGAAGAAAGTGTTTGGGTTTTTTTAACAGTTAGATAGGAAATGCAGAGTTACACATTTGAAAGCCATAGCAGAATTTATAGAAGTTCACTGTGCCAGAAGGAAATCTTATATTGGTGGATAGAAATGTGAGTGCCGTCCAAGCAGAAATAAAATGTATATATGATAGTGGTGGAATGAGTGTAAATGTATTGTGGTTAAAAGTGCTGTGGCTTTGGGCCACAAATGGAAATAGTGGGTGAATGGGTGAAAAATATGCTACATAAGGGCTGTGGGACTTATCCCAACAGAGTTGGCCTAGGCATCACTGAGTTACTTTACACATAATTAAGAAATTTGGATCAATGGAGACATGCTGAGAAAAGGAAAGCTTTTGGCTCTTGGCTTTGATAGCTGGCATTCTTTAAAAACACAATTATTGTACATAACATGGGCACTGTGGCACAAGGTTTAGATTTCCTTATTGTGTGAGGATTTCTAGACAAATGTGTGGGCATATCCTGTCTAGTTAGGTGCATGTTGGTAAACAAGTTTCTACGGGAATTGTGCAGCTACTTACACAGATTGCTAGTCTTCTTGATCCAATTCCCCATTGTGGTGTTTCTACTCCACTGCCCTGTTGTCTTTGCACATTATCTAACATGATTCTAGGAGATTGCATGGGAAACTGACTCCCAAGAGATCGGTTTTATTAAATCATGTCAATTACCCAGGAAGCAAAGTTACAATTCTCAGTGTTGGGTGGGAATATAACACCACTCCACTGAATGGCATCTTGTGTTATTCCAATTCACTTTTCCTATACTAACTGTCTTATTAAAATTAATACATTTACATCAGCCAGGGATTGGATAAGAAACATTATGTGCTGGACATGAACCTTGATACCCTGAATTAAACACAGCCATTTGTAAGAATTAGTCTCTAATATGATTAGGATTCAATGTGTCCCTTTAAGATTGGAAAAGCTGCTCACATAGAGACAAAATGCCTGCCATCAGGGCCAAAAATAACCAACATCTCCCAGAAGAGAAAATTCATGTATTTAAACATGGTCTCTGACATCTTAGGGTATGACTGTAAGGTATGAATCTGGTCATTCAGTGTGTGTGACTCTGACTCGCCTCCAGTGGTCTGACAGTGTGCTTAGAGAGAACCCCAACAGCTTTAGACATCCATGCCCACTCCCTTGTGTCCCCCTCCCTTCACCTCTCCCTCTGCCCACAGGAATCCACATGGGTAGTCGGCTGGCTGTGGTAATTAACCGCTCTTGTGATATGCTAGTCCTTGTTTCAAGTACCTTTTGTGACATGTCAGTATGTGTAAAAGATGTGAAAGCCTTCAAATTAAACTCTCTTTCAAATTATTATTGGGATTCTGGTATAAATTAAAGGCTGTATAAGCATCCAAGATAAGCTCTTTAAAAATTTGAAATATTTGTCAAAGATCATGAAAAAGTAATACACAGGTAATCATTTTCACAATGTGGGATCCCATTTGAGATACTTATAAAACTAATAGACTGAAGTGTATTTAACTTGGAGAATATTCATAATTTTATATACCATACTCTTTTTTTGTTGTTGTTTTTGTTTTTGTTTTTGTTTTTGTTGTTGTTGTTTTTTATTAATTTATTCTTGTTACATCTCAATGTTTATCCCATCCCTTGTATCCTCCCATTCCTCCTCCCCCCATTTTCCCATTATTCCCCTCCCCTATGACTGTTCCTGAGGGGGATTACCTCCCCCTATATATTCTCATAGGGTACCAAGTCTCTTCTTGGCTACCTTCTGTCCTTCCTCTGAGTGCCACCAAGTCTCCCCCTCCAGGGGACATGGTCAAATGTGAGGCACCAGAGTACATGAGAAAGTCCTATCACACTCTCCACTCAACTGTGGAGAATGTTCTGACCATTGGCTAGATCTGGGAAGGGGTTTAAAGTTTACCTCCTGTATTGTCCTTGGCTGGTGCCTTAGTTTGAGCGGGACCCCTGGGCCTAAATCTGCCTATCATATTGTTCTACTTGTAGATTTCTAGGACCCTCTGTATCCTTTTATTTTGCTATTCTCCCATGCGTCTCTCATTTAGAGTCCCAATAGGATGCCTTCCCCTCTGTCCCAGTTTCCTGGTAAGTGAAGGCTTTCGTGGGACATGCCCCTTGGGCTAGTGTGCAGATATAAGTGAGTATATACCATTTGATTCTTTCTGCTTCTGGGTTAACTCACTCATTATGATCATTTCTAGCTGAATCCATTTATCCACAAATTTTGGGAATTCCTTGTTTTTAATAGCTGAGTAGTATTCCATAGTGTATATGTACCACAGGGTAACCCAATTGAGAAATTGGGCTTGGAACTAAACAGAGAATTCTCAACAGAGGAGTATCAAATGGCTGAGAAACACTTAAAGAAATGCTCAACCTCCTTAGTCATCATGGAAATGCAAATCAAAACAACTCTGAGATTCCATCTTACACCCATCAGAATGGCTAAGATCAAAAACTCAAGCGACACCACATGCTGGCGAGGATGTGGAGAGAGAGGAACACTCCTTCATTGCTGGTGGGAATGCAAACTAGTACAGCCACTTTGGAAATCTATCTGGTGCTATCTCAGAAAAATGGGAATAGGGCTTCCTCAAGACCCAGCTATTCCACTCCTTGGCATATACCCAGAAGATGCTCCAGCACACAACAAGAAAATTTGCTCAACCATGTTCATAGCAGCCTTATTCATAATAGCCAGAACATGGAAACAGCCTAAGTGTCCCTCAGTAGAAGAGTGGATACCATACTCTTTAAACTCCACATAATTGGGAAAAGAGAGGATCATATTGAAAGCCCGTTTAAGGCCCTGAAAATCCCTCTGAAATATGTACTTGATAAACTTCAGGCTTTAGTTTGCAAAAATTTGAATCTCTTCATCTAGTAGAAGGCTGAAACCCAGTTAGATATTTTTAATGAATATGTTCAAAGAAATTATCCCCCACACACACACACAAAGCACATGTTCTTACACATATAATTACACAGCACAGAACTAAGTTCTGATTTAGATTGCATATTTCAACTTTATCAGTTATCAGTTTTAAAATAATCTTAACTACAACCATTTTGTTTTGGTTTTTGGATTTCTGAGACAGGTTCTCTCTATGTAGCATTGGCTATCCTGGCCTTGCTTTGTAGACCAGGCTAGCCTCGAACTCACAGAGATCTGCCTGCCTCTACCTATGAAAATGCTTGGATTACAGGCATGGACCACTGAGCCCAGCTGACAATAGCATTTCTTGATAGTATGTTAATGTGCTACAAACTGCTCCTTCTCAGATACTCATACTGGGCCTGAAAGTTCAGGGGGAAAAGTAAATAAAATAAGAGGCCTTTTTTTACATGTACCTTTTTTGTTTTGTTGTGTTTACTTGTATGTTCCTTCATCCATAGGAAAATGGTGATTCAATGAATTGGCACGATGTAGTGTTTTTCTTTAAGCTGTTATGAAAGGCATTTGAAGAAAAGTAGTTAAGTTATATGATAAATAGAAGGCAGATTAAAGCTAATTTAGTACAGTCTGATATATGAAATTTTCCTGCCTTGACACAATGTCTCTGTTGATAAGTGGGTTTCTTTGTCTGGGTTTAGACTTGAAGGAGGATGTATTTGCAGTTGGATCTGCTTCTGTAAAGCAAAGGGAAAGTCATACTGCCCTTCTTTCACTATTGATCTTCAAATATCCGTGGCTCATAATAATCATTATAGCTGTCCGAAGACAAAATGGTAACAAATTTAGCAGTAGATCTCATTGATTTTTTATTTGCAACCCACGAATTATCTCTCGCTGGATTATACACAGTAGAATGATAATTTCTGCATGGCCCGGGATGAGCCATGGACCTTAAAAGATGGAAACAAGAAGAAAAAATAGAATTGCTTGGCATCAGGTTACTTTTCGTGAGTAATAAAACAGGGAGAATGAGTGGCCTGCTGACTCTGGTCAACTGGAATCTCTTGTCAGGAAAACATGATGTGAAGGCTCCGCTTCTTTGGAATCGCATTCTGGTGTTGCCGCACTTACCATAGCTGACTCCATTTTCTCTTGATCTAGTCTGATAGTCCTGGATTAGGACCTCAGATAAAAATGAAAAAGTTCCTATTAATTTTGTGTAATACACCACAGTGATACATTTGTAGTATCTCAATAATTCAGTTTATTAAGCTGTAATTGCAGTTACTTATCTTATAACATACTTGACATTTGTGTTTTCACTTAGGCATGAATTTCATCAGTCATGAATCCACTATTGAAAGTGATACACCTTTCTTATATATCCTTCTTCTCTTATGCAGCCCAGGGACTAATGGAGCAAATAGAAAATTACATATCCTCATCCACTCACTTGATTTTATGACACTTGGGAAAGAAAGATGGTTTGATTTTTCACATTGTTGACCAAAGTGCACATCCTAATGTCACTTACAATATGTGTTTTAGAAGGTGTTTCTGCTAAAGGTACATAAATCTAGTGCAACAGCATTTTGTGATACTCTGTAGTGAGTAGAATTACAGTCCCACATTCATTAAAAAATATATTACTTTATATTCATTATCTTGTCCTGGGGTTTAATGATACAAAATGATCAAAATCAAATAGACAGAGTTGGATTTTCCTTCTGAGAATGTGTATATTCTTCTGATATAGTCATCTAGATAGAAGAGGCAAGGGCATGCTCTAAGGGCACCAATAGTTCTGTGGTGGCCTAACTGTCTTTTCACTGCTTCTCTTTACTCTGCCCACTCTTTCTTTCAGATGAGTACACATCTGTGCTAAGTCAATTCCATAGGGTCCACATGAAGTGCAGGGCTGTTTTTAAAGATATTTTTGTGAACCCAAATGGGCTGAAATGGTCAGTTGAAGTACAGTGTATTTAAAAGTTTTTTAAGTAGGTCATGAAGCTACCAAGGCATATGTTTATTAAACCTCTGCTATTTTGTTTAAGTGAACAAAGCCTGACACCACCACTTCAACAATTGTTCCATATTTTAGGTGTTTTCCTGTCCACCTGCCTTATATGATCCCATTGGCCAGTGTTTTTATACCAATTTGGAATTCTCTAGATCAGAGAGCAACAGTCCCTCCCTGGATGATATTTTAAGAAGAGTTGAATTAATATGTAGGAATATATTTTCTGCTTTTTTTGAACAAGATGTTTTATAACTGCAAAGGACTATTACTATTAAAGATAATAATTTAGAAGTAAATATTATAGCAACTGAGCTCAAAGAAGCTTTTAGTGAACTATTTCTATTTCAATGTGTAAAAAGAAGATTGGAACTAAAATACAGTGTCTCTCTGCCATGTAATTTTGATTCCCCAAGTCTATTGACTTTTCTCTCTCTTCTAACTTCCTTTTGACAACTCACGAATGACTTAAGCTTTGAAGCTGCCAGCTTCAAACATGTGACAGCTTTGCATTTTACCCCTAATATGTGGCTGCTGAATGCTGTGCAGTGACTAACTGTGCCCGTGTCTGATGTCATTTTTCAGAAGCACCAAAGCAGGTTTGCTTTTCACTAAGAGTAGTTGGGTTTGGCCTTTGGCAAAGTATCCCTGACCTCATGTGATTCTAGGAAAGGACAGAAAGGATTATAATTACCCTTTGGAGCCTATGAGTCCAATGATCTTCTGACTTGATCCCTAATTAAATACAGGGTATTCAGGGACACATTTCACTACTATTGGGAAAGCAAGTCTCCTGCTAACATGATTGGATTATTCTGCACCCAGCCTTCCTGAGAAATTAATTCTATCTAAACACACTCACATATATAATTCAAGATATACAGCTATATAATATCAAATGTCTGTACTTATATGCATGCATTACAAGGAACTTTGTGCAAGCATCATATAATGTACTTATAAAGTCTGAGGTCATTGAACACACACATATTCTTCTTACCTGAAGCACTGCCCATAGTTCATAGTCTGTGGCAGTGCATAGAGATAAGGAAATAAGAGGGAAGGGAGGAGAGAGAAAGAGAAAGCAAAAGTGGGAGATTTTAGGTAGATAAATCATAGGTAGATAGAAATGTTTTATATGTATAGAGAGAGTAAGAGACAGACAATAGATAGATGATAGATAGATAAATAGATAGATACATAGATAGATAGATAGATAGATAGATGATAAAGCACAAAGTACCTAATAAAACACATGTTTTATTTTATATTTTATCTATGAGGTTTTATATTAAATACTCCAGACAACATACCTTCTTACATAAAATTCTAACATAGGCCAAATTAAGGTAGTATCTTAAATTATTTTATTTTATGGTTTTAAAAGGATATATAATTATTTCAAATTATAACTGTGGGCTAAACAGCAAGAACAGCACCTGCTGCCATATAAAAAGCAAACATCACTATTAATTTCAGTAATTTTGGAAGATATGAATGTCTTAAGAATTAAACTACTCCTTTTAGGTGTATTTGTGTTAATATTTATGTTTAATGATATATCTCACTGCTTCCCTCTTAAATTAAATTATGGAAAGTAATGAACCTTACAAGTGTATTAACAAATTTAGGGTTCTGACATATAACATAGGATCAAATATCATAGGTAATTGTTTTCTGTCTAGCCATTCACAAACAAGGTAATGTAGTATTTGAAAGGTAAAAGATTTTTACTCACTATTAACAGGAAGATTGTCTTTCCATGAAGAGTCTAGGAAATGCTATAGCTTTTAGTTTTTGGTGGTGGTGGTATTGGTTTTGTTTTTAGTTTTGGTTTTTTGAGACAGGATTTCTCTGTGTAACAGAGCCCTGCCTGTCCTGGACCCACTCTGTAGACCAGGCTGGCCTCAAACCCATAAAAATCCACCTGCATCTGCCTCTCACATGCTGTGAATAAAGGCGTGTGCTGCACCAGCTCATATTTTTAGTTGACATCCAAAAGGGAAATGTTTTAGACTAACAGTTCTGTCCACCTGTTAAGAGAAAGGTTAGCATTTAAATTTGCGTACACTGGGGCCTATATGGTGTCTCTGCTTTCTATTCCACCGTGATATGATGTACCTTGATTTGATACCCAAGTTTGAAAGGTTAGTTACTTGAAGGCAGGTGAAGTAAAATATTTAATGTTTCAGCTAAGATAGATGCTGTCTCTAGAATATTAAAAAATAATAGATATACGGGAGTAAAAAAAATGGGATCCATATTCTAGGGCATTACGAAACCTAATATTGTTTGTTCTGGTTTATTCCTCTAAATAAAAAAAAATAATGTGAACTTTTCTAATCTGCACCATCTAGGGTGCCCCACTGTAGATTTCTCTTAATAACATTGCAGATTGTCTAGTAGCTGGTACTGACCACATTTGGGAAAAGCAAGGACTGAGCCTTTTCTTTTCTTTTCTTTTCTTTCTTTCTTTCTTTTTTATTAAACTTTCCTCCATTTGTGACATGATGACAGCTGCCATGGGAATGGAAAAAGATAGAGCAATTTTTCAGAGTCTGTGAAATAAAGGTGCGTTCAGTGCTATAACATAATGAAAGTTGCTTCATTGTGACATGTGTCAGAGTCTTTGGTGACGCAAATGTGGAAGGATCTTTTCTGAAAGATTTATGCCTCCAGTCTAGATTTGAGCTAGAGGGACATGACCTTGGCTTTGAACTTACAAAGTTCATCCCTGTAATAAAATCCAGAGACAGGATGAAGAGTTTCTCAGATCAGGAAGACAGTCAAAATAAACAGCAGCAGCGAGAGATGGAAAGGAGCAAATATCAGACCAGCAGAGATCTTCTTACCTGCATTTTACCCAGAATCCTCCGCTAGCAGATAGCTATTTAGGCAGCCACCCCTGGGTATCTATGTATAAAAATGCATGACCTTTTCAGTCTTCATCAAAATGACCTTTTTAAAAGCAAATGGGCAACACACACACACACACACACACACACACACACACACACACACACACACACACACACACTTCTCTTTATTTAAATTTCTACTGCAACCCCTATTGTGAATGTCAGCATAGTTTCCAGAGTCTGGGAAGAGAGAGAAAAGAGAGGGAGGATAGGGGAAGGTGGATCATTAAATTCTATCACTGTAGCACTTGCAAGAAGTTACAGTGTGCTACTTCACAGGAGGATAGTTGCGGTTAACAATAACATCCTTCAAGTAGCCGGACAAAAGGTTTTCTTTGTTTTGTTTTGTGATTTTGGTTTTTGGTTTCATGAGACAGGGTTTCTCTGTATATCCGTGGCTGTCCTGGACTTGCTTTTTAGAGCACACTGGCCTCAAATTCACAGAGATCTGCCTTCTTCTGCCACCCTCTGTGCTGGGATTACAAGCATGCAACACTGCACTTGGTTTAGACAAAAGGATTTTAAAAGCTTTTAAATAAATAGCAGATATAAGGACATATACATACCTAAACCAATTTAAGCACCATACAGTGTATATAAGAACAAAACTTCACACAGAACCACATTCCAATGTACTTAAAAAAATTTGTATATAAGTATATCGATAAATTTAATTTTATGAATATTGAACAGAATTAAGAAAATCGTTAGTTTTTTTCTAAATAGCTTTACTGAATTACAATCATAACAATAAGAACACATCAGAGAGTAGCTCCATGTGGTTAGTGTATTTGGGGAAATGTATGACTGTTACAACAACCAATTTCAAAGCAACTTTATCATCCTTGAAGAAATCTTAAACTAGGTTTAGGGAGTTGATTCCATCAGACATTGGTTTCTATACAAACATGATGAGTACCTGCATTCAGGTCTTCAACACCCAAGTAAAAAGCCAGGTATACTGGTGTATGCCAGTCACCCAGCACAGGTGCTTGAGGCAGGAGACAGGGGCATCCCCGGTGCTTATTGGCTACCTAGCTTGTAAAATTGGTGACTTCTGGATATTGAAAGATATCTCAATATCACTAAAAATAAGGTAAAGAACAATAACAGAGAACACCCAAGTGAACCTTTGGTATCCACAGGTATACAACTGAACACATAGCTCTAAATTCACATACATGTGTGAGGACCCACACATAAACACACACACAACTGTAAACCTATTAAGTCATTCCTCATTCTCGGCCAGCACTAGACATACCTTAATCTACTTTCCTGCATTTGCCTGTTATGGATATTGTATATGTTTCACACAATATGTATTAGTGTGTGTCTAGATTCTTTCCTTTAGATTCCTGTTTATCCATTATCTATTTGATGACATTCGAGATGTCTAAAGTACTTGTAGTTATAATTAATGTACATATAAATAGCCATTTTTTTCTCTCTCTGTGGACACATATGCAGGGGTGAACTTTCTGGGTATAGATGAATTATCTTTAAGCATATGTTCAATTTCCGCAACACTAAAATAGTAAATTTTAAATTATAATAATATGTAAAAATCTGAATGTTTTCTTCCATATGAAGCAAAACCTGTGTTGTCCAATGTTTTAGTCACATTCAAATAGATGTTTCCTAACTGTAATCACTCTCATCAATTCTAGTAATACCACACTTTCCCACGATGAAGGATGTGACTAGTAGGCAGAAGTTTAAAGAATTTGTCACATAAAACAAACAATTGTCTTTTTACTTGTTAACATCAATATATGTCCATCTTAAATTAAGGTCATTTACAGACTAGTTTAGTTGGAACAGAAGAAAATAATTTCCTAATTTGGTCCCACCCAGCTAGGGTGTTTTGGTTTTTGCTTTGTTTTGTTTACTATTTGCGTAGCAAGATTGAAAATTATAGGTAAACTCTGTCACACTGTTTTCAAAATCCAAGGCTGCATAAGTAAAAAAGACATGAGGCTTGTGTTTTTACATTCCTACTAGTGCCAATTGACATAATAAAAATTTAGAGTGTGTCCATACAGGAATTAGATCTTTACTGTGGATAGCTGGATATAACTTAGTTTACAACACTTGTTAGGGAGGCACCTGCCAAATGCACTGGGGACAGTGATGTTATCCATGCAATCTGCACCTTGGAAGGCTATGTGGATTGCAAGTGATTACTACTCCTGTGGATTTGATGTTTAGTAAGTATCCTGTGGGGACTGCCTTCTATTTATTTCCAATTGAAAATAAGTTAGAGGAAGGATGTAAACATGTTAATGTGCTGCGAGGAAATTTAAAGTGATATGCTTTTATAGAAAATGTCCTCCTTGACCTGATTCCTCAAAAATAAAGTGAAGATGTAAACTGGCTATGGTGTCAGTAAAATATAGCCAGTTGTAGGCATTTTTAATGTTATTATCTCTGAGTGAAATAAGATGAGTTTCATTTAATACTCTCCAAAAACAAGCAAGCAATTATTTCATCTAAATGCAAGTTATTGACAGACCTTTGGTGGACACTACACAGCACTAAATTACTCTATGGCACCAAGCACAATGACATAGTAGTTTATATATTGCAGAATTTGTCCATGCTTTTATGTTTAATTTTCTCTTTTCAGAGTCAAGATTCCTATTTCCTTAAATGTTATTAACAGCAAATACATGAACTCAACACAGTATCAAATATTGGCTTTCTAGGCCTTTTGAAAATATATAAGGAGATGCAAATAGTTCAGGAAAACTGAGTTGTGAGGAGTTAATTGAATATCATGTTACTGTGAGAAACCCATACATGTATATAATGCTGCCTAGAAAGAGAAATTAATACTATTACTCATACAGTTGCCAAGTCAACCTTCATGAGACAAATATCTCATTGTATATTATATAGGATATTATTAAAGACTGAATTATGTCCTGACATTCCCCCCCACAAACACACAGTTTTTACACACACACACACACACACACACACACACACACACACACACACACATACACACACACATTTCCTGGAACCTATAATCCCTGCATTCAGGTTTCTTGCCTGTCTGTTCCACTCTGCCCCTTTTTAGCACTGAATCTAAACATATTTTCCCCCACAAATAACTCTTATTCAGTAGGACAGAGGAAAGGGGAGAGATGAAATGGAAGTTTCTACAGTAGATCAGATGGTTTGCACTTTATACTTGCACAAAGAACCTGAATAATATTGCCTAGATTTTTTTCTTCTTAGAAAATGTCATAATAAAGATATTCCTTACCTCTGTAATTCTTATAAATAAGTCTTCATAATAATAGTGAAATACAAATATAGCCTGGCATCTGTAATCTTAGCATTCAAAAGACTAAGACAGGGGGATTAGCCTTCAAGGTCAACCTGAACTACAGAGCAGAACCATGTCAAGAAAGCAAGCAAGCAAGAAATTGATCTCTATGTGCGTATGTAATAGATATTTTCTGTATACCTATGTAATAGAGGAAATGGAATATAAGGACAGAAATATTTCACTTTCAAAACTCAAAATATACCAAAAAAAATCTCACAATGGTACCCTGGCTGGCCCCAAGCAAACCCACTGCTTCAATCTCAAAAGGCCCTGTAACTACAGATGTACCCTGTCACACCTGACTCTGAGACAATTATATTTGAATAGAGAAAAATGTAGTTCCTCATGGAGTTTTTTTACTCAATATTTGCATAAGCAGGCACGTGTTTATGGTTGAGAGGGGTTGGGGAGGAGAAAAGAGGTCTTATTTTGTTGAAGAAGATGTAGGATGCATAACTCACTGGAGTGCATACAGATCACAAAGGGAACAGCAGGTGTCTTCTGGAGATTTGATTTGTGTAATCAGGGCTTACTCCTCTAGGATGTGGGTCATTTCCAGTCTGGACATTCTTTGTAAACTCAAGAGTGTAACAGTAACCCCTCCAACTTGGGGCCTGGGAAATTCTCTGGGAAAGTGTAGAAGGCAGTCTGGCTTCTCTGCTTCCAATTGTGGGATTCCTTCAGAGTGGGGCTGTTTCCAGGCAGCAAGTCCCCTTGCAGTGTTGCTTTCTTCAGACACTGTGTGGAAGAGATGCTACGGGCATTCACTGTTGATGTGAACAGCTGATTCTGTGTGATCTGTATGAATCTCTTGGCACCATATTGCAGCAGAGATCCCTGGCTTAAGAGCCTTTGATGTTTCACCTTTATCTATATTTCCTGTGAAAGTTTTGATTGTGAGCCTAACCTTTAATGGCTAAACCTTTTCTCCAGCCTTACTGTGAAAGTTTAATGGGATCTATTGTCCTATTCTCTGTCCTGTCACTTTAGAGGATGCCATTTTGTCCTTGAAGACTGGCTAGAAATGTGAAAACTCACAACACCCAACTCCAAGTTTTTATTGTTGTCTCCATCTAGACAGCATGACTGTAATTTGGTGAGAGTGTGTGCCGTGCTATGATGGAAGTGTTGTTAAAGGTTGTGCTACTTCAGTGAGGGGTGGTGCTGAGGGGATGGGAGTTTTATAACACTTACTCTGTCTGTGCTAGTAACACACACTTGGAAAGCCTCATTTCAGCTGTATAATAAGAGTTGGCTCTTTTTCCACTATGCGTTTGAGGGCTTCTTCAAATAGGATTCTCTGTCTCTGTCTTTCTGTCTCTGTCTCTCTCTCTCTCTGTCTGTCTCCCTCTGTCTCTCTCTCTCTCTCTCTCTTTCTCTGTCTCTCTCTCTCTCTCTCTCTCTCTCTCTCTCTCTCTCTCTCTCTCTCTCTCTCTGTGTGTGTGTGTGTCTCTCTCTCTGTGTGTCTATATATATATATATATATATATATATATATACATACATACATATATATATATACATATATACATATAGATGTGTGTATGTATTTCTATGTCTTTCTCATTCTCTTTCTATCTCTCAGTTTGTCTCTCTCTCAATCTCTGTGTGTGTTTATGTGCATGCTTGTGTGTGTGTGTATGTGTGTGTGTGTGAATGTGTGTTTCATATGTGTGTGCTTTCCTACAAAGGCCAGCAAGGGTGTTGATCCCGTGGATCTGGAGTTATAGACAATTGTGAACCTCCTGACTGTGGGCTAGCTTGCACCGCTAACCTCTTTGCCATCTCCCCTGCCTCAATCTGCCATTATTTTAAAGATCGTATCGTATCTTCAGAGAACTAGTTGTACCAAAGCTGCCTTCTCACAGAAAAGAGGTTGAGTTTTTGGCATTCCTGACGACACATTTTACCCACAGCTGGACACTTCGGCCTCTCACGTCATATCTGCCCTCAACTCTTCCTAAAGTTCTTTTTCTGATGCAGGGATTTCTATTTTTTGATCTATTGATATGTATATATCTTTCCTGGGGTCTCCCTTCACATGCCAGCTTCAGTTCTGAATTCCCTGTCATTTAAACATGGACCTTTTCTGTGTTCTTTCTAAAAACATGAGTGTACTTTCAAGTTTCCATATACATTTTTTTTCTTTTAGCTAATATCTGAGTTCAAAAACTTTTCAAACGCATAGTAAATGCATGGCCTTCCCTTTGTCTCAGCAGAGTTGCTGGCTTCTTCTACATAGTTCTTCACGTAATACCCCACTTGTTGCTCAGGCAGAAGGGAGCCCAGATTCTTTATTTTGGATCAGAAAAACAAAACCTATAAAATATGATTCTTTTATGTTCTAAGCTATTACCTTTTTTATTAGAATTGGATTTTGACTGTGTAGCCTTGGACATGTTCATAAAAATAGGATTACCAGCTATGTTATACCACACTGAGGGCCACTCAGTATGTTAGTCCATAAATTGGACATAGTACACACCAGAGATCAAGCCGTTCCCATTTAAACGAACAGTATACAGCACCAATGCTAGTAAAATCCTGTTATGACATACATGTAATTCAATCTGAGCTTACTCTAAGTGTATTGCTTCAAAGTGTAATACCTTAAGATCTGTTGCCTCAAACATATTTTCCCAAACACTTTAATGACTGTGGTGGGTCACTGAGACCAACCTGATGGTAAAAGGTATCTAAGTGTTTGCTGGGACAGATCATGTTGCTTCTTCCACATAATTTCAAACAAGATTTCACTGAACATGAACCTTTAAAAACACTCAAACTATTGTTTAAATTGCACAATGAATTGTTCTCCCATTGGCTATGGATGTCTATTGACTTTCATGTTTATATAAAATAGAAATTTTATAATATCAGTGTTTATGTTCATTTATAGTCTGACAATTGCTTCTTCTATAGAAACAACACATGTGATAGCAAGATATTCTATTAAGAAATCAACAGGAGAGGAAATATCCTTGGCTGCAAGGTATACAGCTCATTGGACACACAAGCTGATCGTTGAACTAGCTGAATTATTCACACTCTGTTCAGCTAGCTGCGTTGTCTTGACTCTTAGACTAAGTTCATGGTGGTGACTACCACATAATAATAACAACCACAAGCGCAGCGAAGCAACAGGATCAGCAGAGCTTCTCAGATATTTTGAAACACTGATACGCTTCTTTGATTCCAGTTTGATTTTTCCTCCTTGGCCCGGATGCTGCAGATGAACTAGTGGTGGTTTGTGTATTTCTGTCAGTGAACAGTGAGATGCTGTGTATACAGATTTTGTTCCTTGCGATAATGTGTGTGTGTGTGTGTGTGTGTGTGTGTGTGTGTGTGTATCTGTGTATCTGTGTGTGTGTGTCTGGGTTTTGCTTTTGAGACAACATTCTCTGTGTAGCTCTGGCTCTCCTGGAACTCATTCAATAGACCAAAGTTGCCTTGACCTCTCAGCTCTGCCTGCATCTGTCTCCTAAATATTGGAATTATGCATTCACCACTATTTCCTAGTGCTTGTTTTTATTCTATTACTGCATCCACCTAGAGCAGTGGTCCCAAGGGTCACATGTCAGTTATTCTACACATAAGATATTACATTATGATTTATAATAGTACCGCAATTACAATTATGAAGTAACATTCAAAGAGCTTTGTGTTTGGGGGTCACTACAACATGAGGAACTTAGTAAAGAGTTGCAGCATTAGGAAGGTTGAGAACCACTGACCTAGAATAATGGATGTGTACTCTCTGCCCTAGTGGTAACTCTTGGCCCCAGATTTAAGAAGCATGCTGACCTACAAAAATGTCCATTTACATTTTTAGGCATTCAGAGCCCTATTACATTATAGAAAATATAATGATGCTTTTCTGATTTTTGTGATGATCTTTTTGACATATTCTAATTTTCTTTGAATTGTACCCAAAACAAAGATTCATTTTTGATACTGGAATTTGTGTCCCTATGATAACAGCCATAGATACCCAGGAAGCTTATTGTGTACAATTTAATAAAATCAGACTCAAGTATAAATCTGTCTTGATAGTCATAATAAGGACTCATGTGCTATTTCTGACATAAAGAAGAAAAACAAATACCTTGCAGTATTAGCTCTAATACAGGACCTAGTGATAAAACAATTTTACCCATATAAGAAGTAAAGTATTGGGGCTGAAGAGATGGCTCAGAGATTACGAGCACTGCCTACTCTCCCAAAGGTCCTGAGTTCAATTCCCAACAACCACATGGTGGCTCACAAACGTCTATAGTGAGATTCCATGGCCTCTTCTGGTGTGCTTGACCATTGCCCCAACATATCTTGCAAACAGGACATACTATAGGTTAAATGTATTGTGGCTGGGTTGGTGTATCCAGGCTTCTTACTGAAAAAAAGTTTTCAAATAAATTCACTAAATGAAAAAAATGCAGCTTTAGAAACAACACGTTTCCAATATTTTTGGTTCATACATATGCGTAACAGTAATGGAAACTAACAAATACACTTCATTTTCCAAAACAACTTACCAACTAAAGCTAAAAATAATTATAAATGTTCATTTCAAAATTAGATGTTCACAGTGTACACACCACAGAACAATCATGACAGATGTTCCTTTACGTTTCAGTAGACAAAATGTATGTCTAACTGGGGTTGTCAGTTTAGTACCTGTGTAATCATGCATCCTTACATGTTTTAAGGAAGCTAGGAAAATAAAAAAAAAATCATGGGGTTCACAGTCTTGCAAGCTCTCTGGTTATGTTAATTCTAAAATATGAAAATGAGTATGTTCCAGAGACTTGTTTTGTGTGGTTATTGCACACAGCCCTGTATCTGCAGTTTCATTTCATTAGTAACCTACCCAGAATTACTCTCTTGCAATATTGCCCTTGCCAATGTTGGCTTTATTTGTGAACTCAGACCTGACATTTGAACTTCTTTGTCTACACTACTCTCTAGGAAAATGTTTCCATGTAGCATGACTGAGTTACAGCAGTCTTTCAGGGTTGGGTTGCTTCCAGCTGCTGTAGGTGCTTGGAAGTTATTGCCTTCTCTCAGATACATTGCCCAAGATGACAGAACAGGCATCTTGGATGTACATTATTGATAAAAACTCTGGATTCTGTGTGGTAGATACAAATCTCTTGGCACAGAAAGGCTTGACATAAGTGTCTTGACCCTGGCTCATGTTTTCTTTTTTTTTTTTTTTTTTTTTTTTTTTTTTTTTTTTTTATTAATTTATTCTTGTTACATCTCAATGGTTATCCCATCCCTTGTATCCTCCCATTCCTCCCCCCCCCCATTTTCCCATTATTCCCCTCCCCTATGACTGTTCCTGAGGGGGATTACCTCCCCCTATATATTCTCAGATGAAAGTCCTCTCAAGTCTTATTTGGTTCTACTCTGTTCCCTTTCATTCTCTTCTCTGTCATCTTCAAAGCCTCTGTTAGAGCCACTTCAGTCTTGAGACCGGGTATTCAAATTGCCTGTTGTTTTATTTTCTTAAATACTTATTTAGAATGTGGCAAGTGTAAGTTTAGGTGCCAAGTAGAATCAATTTTAAAGATTTATCAGAGGCAGGCCTGTTCTTCCCACAAATATAGAAAACAAGATATCCATTGGCTAGATCAAAACAGGGATTCTAGGTTTCCTGCATGCATTGTCCTTCATTGGTACAGCAGTTAATGCAGGACCCCTGGGTCCAGATCCATCAGTCTTGATGGTCTTCTTGTGGGTCTCCTGGACCCTCTGGGTCATTCTGCCCTGCCTGGTGCCCCCAATCTGATCACTTCTCCTTGGTGGGGAGGTCCAGTGGCACTCAGAAGAAGGGGAAGCAGGCTATCCAGATGAGACCTGATAGGCTGGGATCATATGGTGACAGAGGAAGTCCCTTCTGTCAGAGGTCTCGGGGACGGGAATAGAGTGAAAGAGTGAGAGAGCAGGGGAATGAGAAAAAAGTGAGATGTAATCTGAATAAATTATTAAAAAATAAAATAAAAATATTTATCTTGAGATAGAAATGTGCCTCAACAGTTAAAAGCACATGTTGTTCTTGCAGAGGACGTTGGTTTGATTCCCAGCTTATAGTTTCTTTTTCTTTCCTTCTTTTTCGCATATCCATTTATATTATTACACATATATATACAATAAACTACTAAACAAGAACAATGAAACAATCAGGTATTATATAAATGTTTTTTTCATAGTGTTTTGCCTATTTGTATTTGGCAGCCTTGAAGAAAACATCTTCCTATCTTGGTGAGTCTAAAATTCTGAATATAAATCAATAGCCATCTTATCTCATCATTATCAACTTACGACATCTATCTAGACCTAAAAACATCTTAACCCCTAAACACCTAAGCTTAACTGTAAATCTAAACTATCTGGTCTTCAACCCAATCAGAGTCTTGAAAAGGAATAAAATTAATTACCTGAGTATATAGGTATACAGGTATACAGGTCATCAGAAAATGACAGAGACAATTTGCTGCCTGAACAGTAACCCAAAACTCTCTATAACGTTGGCGCATATTCTTCCAATTTCTGACCCAATTTATCTGACAGACATATTTGTGAGGCAGTAATGAATAAGGACTTGCTTATCCTGTCTTGGTAGAGTTTGGCTGTCGACTCTGCCTGTATCCAAGCTTGTCCATTTTTAGGAAGAATTCTGCCTGTGGTAAAAATCAGGACATTTTGCTCAGTGGTTGGTTTGCCACGTTTGAAGTTATCTCTATAAGAAGGTTCTTTGATGCTAATATGAGGTATTGTTCTTATACAACTCAATTATAATGCAAGGTTTATTCCAATACTTTGAAAGTGCTATTGCAGGCTGTTTAGGATAAATAAGTCATACAAGTCAATTGTTAGTTGATCAAATCATACTCATATTAATTACTAGACTATTTTTAATCACAAGAATATATATCCTAGGTGTAACAGATAGATTCTATAGAAAGATAAAGTTTAATAGTTAGATAAGTTCTTCAAAAACCTCAGAGACATACCGAATATGGCTCTTAAAGATGTTTTTATTGTTTTAAAGATTCATTTACAATGAGACAAGTTAGATCCTGGCAACACCCAGCCTACCTCAAAGAAGATGATGAGCAGCCAGCTTATACTTTCACAGAAATGGGATTTCTCCTTCTTTCTCTAGAAAGTTGCTTACTTTTAATTTATTATATTTATAAATCATCTCACCTATATATTGAAAGGTTGATTAACCCATCCTTTTTTTTACTATTGAGCCATCAGTGATATGCAGAGAAGGAGCCCTGATTTTCTCAGATCTTCTAGATCTTTGGGTAAATTTCAGATGTACTAAGTTAAACTGGGAGGAGCATTTACTCAGATGGACCCATTCTTCTGTTTTTAAGCTTAAGCCTAATTCTGGATAAGAGTGCCTTGGGTTGTTGGGAGGAGTAGAGAGGAGTAGAGGAGGGGAGGGGAAAGATAGGGAGGGGAGGAGAGGAAAGGAAGGGAAGGGAGGGGAAGAGAGGGAAAGAGAGGAGACAGAGAAGAGACAGATAGATACACACAGACAGAAAGTGATTATGTCTGCATGTAAATGCAAAGACCAGAGGTCAAGCATGAATGCCATTCTCAAAAACTACCCACATTTTTGAGGCAGGATCTTTTGCTGAGACCAGGAACCGCCCAATTAGACTAGCCTGACTGCCAGCAAGGACAAGAGATCATTCTATATCTGCCTTCCCTATGCTAGCTTTTGATACGGGTGCGGAGAGTGAGCTCAAATCCTCAAGCTTGTACACCAAGCACTGTACCACTGTACTGACTGAACAGCCTCCTAACACCTATAATTTTATAAGGTGAGGTCATTGCTTCTATTCTAATATGTTTTAAAACATTTAAATGAGACATGCCAACCCTTGTCTATTCAAGGATCTGTAAGAGACCCTCTCAAAAGAGATTGAGTCCGAAATAACTACTTTCATTGACGTATTTTCAAAATGTTTGAGACTAATCTAAGGAAAGGATGATTTGGAAGGCACTGACAGCTGGTAGCCTGAAGAGATGCTCCACCTTCCTGAAGCAGTGCTTTTGAAGCCTCCTCTTCAAAGACCAAGCCCAGCATTTTGCCTTGCGTGCAGAACAAGATCAATGAGTAGAATTTCTGTGTAGCAGGGAAAAGACATGCATGAAAGACCTCTGAGCTAGCACCTTGAACATCAAGTGTGTGATCCTGTTGGGAACCACCTAGAGATTTATCAGGCAGAGATTTAAGAGGACAGCAGCTTATGTCCATGTCTCCCACCACATTACTCAGAGCTGACATTTATATACTAAGGAATCATTTAAAGACCTTCTAGATGTTTGGGTAAATTTTAGATCTACTCAGTGAAACTGGGAGGAGGGTTTACTTAGATGAACCCACTCTTCTCTGTTTTTAAGCCAAATCCTATTTCCTGGACTGACTCGGAGGCCAAATCACAATTATAACTCCTCAATGACTAGAGGTGATAATTGATTTCATAACTTGAGATAAGTTTTCCTTAAATTTCTGCTTTTCCTTTTTAAAAGAAACTAACCTGAAAGTCAATGTCTTGTATTGAAAATATTAAAGTGACATTATGTGTGTGTATGTATATATAAACATAGGTAAGGCTATATCAAAGTAATACATAGAATTTAAGTTCCAAAAAGAAAAATAAGCCAAGCTGTTTAAAAAATATCAAAGTGAGCCATTGTTATAGGTCACAAAATACCTTTCCTCTTTCTTTATACCAGAAATAGATTTTATAGCAAGTTCACATTTGAGAATATAATGTTTAAGAACTCAAGCCTTAGAATACTGCTATATTGTGCAGATTTTGGCTCTCATACTTGATCAATGTGACCATAAGAAAACAAATCAGTGCTTTCTTCTCAGTTTTCTTGTCTATAAAGTAAAGCAAATCATTGCATTACCAATTGAGCTTAATGCATAGTGCCTAAATGGTAGTACTAAATTTGATTAAGGAGAGTTAATTAAATAAGAATTAAGTCTCCCTAAGTAACAGGTGCCTTACTATATGCTATGGTACTATATAAAAAGAGGCAAAGTATTTCTACATTTTTGGAAAATCATTCCTTAGATACATATATTCTATAGGGAAAAATCTGCAGAAGCATTTTTGCTTGCTTCCATAAACTATATTGATCTTGTTGTCAATGGCACAGATACGTGAAACACTGTCTTAGAAACTTTCAATTGCCTATGTCACTGAAGTGAGCTCACTTTTGTATAACGTCCAGAAGAGACTTGGAAGTTCTGAGATGGTATCTGGGAAGTCTAAAGTGAAATAAATGGATGGAGCTAGAAGGATACAGAGTGTAGAGTTTCTGTATTTTCGAGAGAGCCATGTCTAGTTCATCCATTTGTCACCAAGATGTTTTGATGACTTCAAAGCTATAACTCTTCACATCTTCTTACAAAATTCCCCTTCATCTCATTTCTTTCTTGATAGCCATGTGTCGCATATGTCTGATAAACATAACTTAGGGTAAAATTTTTGGCACAAGTATCCAGACTAAGATATTTCTCAGCAAATTTAATGGTTTGTTTCCCAACTTACCATTTTCTTTCCCATCACCAACTACTCCATGAATTTGGTGTCTAGGGGAAAGATATTGTAAATGCTTAGAAACATGAGTTGTAATTGTCATTTATGTATGCATATATCCATCCACACATTGACCATTCACACATTCTCATCTCATGTATTTGTATAAAGGTGAGCAAGTTAACTAGAAGTGGCTCGAGAGCAGATTTCCAATAGCACTTCTCTTAGAAGTGGGATGAGAGCCCCTTCTTCCCCCTAATTCTCAATAAGGAATGCTACAGCTTGAATTGTGACCTTGTCCAGATTCATGTATGGTAATATAACCTTAGTAGGAAGTAATTTTGTCTCAGATTTAGTTACTATGATGCCATAGAGGAAGAGGGTGGCCTCTACCTGGCACTCCTGATGCTCTCACAGAAAGGAGAAAAAATGGAGCAATAGAGATGAGAGTATATAGCTCTTTTTCCAGAGGACCAGTGTTGGCTCCTCGGTGCCCATGTTTAGTGGCTTACAGCTGTTTTTCACTCTAGGGAATCCTATACTTTCATCTAATAGCCATTAGCAACGGTGCACATGTGCAAAGATGCATATGTACTTCTAATTTTTAAATCTTAACTAAGTATATATATTGGACAAATAGAGATCAATGTTATGAAGCCCATATAAGGCCTGGAGTCATTCCAGCTGTGGAAAAGGTATTTCGAGTGCCTGGCCTCACTGAACCCTTAATGAGAACCTTCTATCCTCCAGAACTTCTATACTGTAAAGTTCTGTACTGTAAAGGTCTCTTGTCCTTAATGCTCAGTAGAGCTATGGTGGCTCTAGCAAGTTTAAACAACAAACTAATTTTTAACTCTCCTGGTACGTGTGCAAATGATTCTTTGTCTACTTAGCAATATATACTTTAGTTATTTCTCTGTGTGAAATACTATGTCTCCATATTATTCCCAAGAATTTCAGCATATGGCAATTTTCAAAATTATAATAAAGCATGCTAATATGTTCACAAAGTTATATATCAGTGTATTCATTTGCCTCCATTCAAAATTCTGCAAATTAATGATATAATCTGATTTAGATTTGAAGTAATTTATTTTACTTTTTGTGAATATATATTGTATATATTCCTAATTCTAAAATTAATATATATATAAAATGTTCTATAAACTTAATAAGTGTGCATACTCATGTGTGTGTGTGTGTATACTTACCCATGTATGGGCATTGGAAGTCATTGGGTACCTTTCTCAGTTACTCTCCACATTGTCATCATCACTATTGGCAAATTATATTTTCGATTGATTTTTTTTTTTTTTTGCACATGCACAAATGACATGGGAGTAAAGACAAAAGGATAATTTTTAAGAATCAGTTTCTCTTCTTTTACCCTGTGAGTCCTGGAAATTGGACTCAGGTTATAAGGATTGGTAGTAAATAACTTTATGCTCCGAATCATATTACTGGCCTCCACCTTACACTGGGCCCATTTAACCCTGCTGTCTGACCCCACACCCTCACCAATCCTACAGCTGCAGACATACCCTACTGCATCTGAATTTTACATGGACGCTAGTGATCTAGGCTTAGACTCTCATTCTTGCACAGTAAGCACTTGACTAGGTAAGCCATTTTTCAAGTTTGTTTGTCTGTCTGTTTGCTTGTTTGAAGCTGAAGTTTTTATTCCCAGTTGGTGTGTGTGTGTGTGTGTGTGTGTGTGTGTGTGTGTGTGTGTGTGTGTGTATCAACCTACCCTCAAATTTTTAAGGATCATCCTGCCTTAGCCTCCTCAGTGCTGGATTTACAAATATGCTTTGCCATGCATAGCCTGCACATTTATTTCATTACTTAGTATGTTAAAACATGTTATACTTTTGTACTTATCTTATGGAATATTTCAAAATTGAAAGCTGTACTTGGTCAATTTGTATATGTAACAGATTAGTCATGTGATTACTTTCCATTATTAAACAGTATTATATCTGTAACATTTAACATTTGTTGCAGTGCCTGGGAGTACTAAAAACACAAGGAGGAAAGACCAAAGGTTGCGTAATTGTAATGATTTTTATGGTAATTATTTCCATATCGATTTATTTTAGGCACAATAATAGTGGAATTGCCTAATTTAAAATGCTTATTTGTTCTTAAATTTTGTATAAACTTGCAGTGTAAGACAATGTAGTGATATAAGACATATTCCTTATGCTAGAGATTAACACTGGGAATTTGATTTCTTTCTGAGCTAAGTTGAAAACTTTCACAAAAACTTCATCTCTTCCCACACCTGCCTGCTCAAACCTCTCCTTAGAATCCCTTTGTCTTGACACTAACTGGCTTTTATATCTGAGTCCTTGAAAAATAAATGTTTCCTTTTTTTGTCAACTTTGTTTCCTTACTTGGTACCTAGAAATGCCCTAGGTATAAACTCCTGAAGAGATTCAAGGTATGATGTCTGTACCACTTACACTTAGCAAATAAACTTTGACTTTTTGTCCTTCACCACATGGTACTGATGCCTAAATCAGTGAAGCATTCTGGTTTCATGAGCTTGATTTCTTTTTTTTTTTTTTTTTTTTCACAAAAAAAGGGAAATTCATGAAATTAATGTTGTAAGTAACTAGATTCCAGCTTTGTTCCTTGATATTCACCATCTACATACTCCAAACACACAGAGAAACATAAGACAACGTAGGGTATGTTGGGTGTTTTTTGTTTTGCTTTGGGGGATTGGATTTTGGTTTTCTTGGAGTTTTGCTTGCTTGTTTGTTTGTTTGCTTGTTTTGCTTTTGTGCTTCTGGTCGTTGATATACCAGGATCAGATACAGTTTGCATTAAGAAATACAGCTTGCATACCATTGGGTGTCTGCTACCCTAAATGATTGTGACAAGATAGGTTTCAATATTTCTGTATTGTTTGGAAGTCTAATGTATTTCCATTCAGAGGATGAGATATCTAGGAGTCTAAATGTGAAATTGTCTTATGTGCAATGGAAACCTCATACTCATAGCCTGAAGGTAATTTTGCTACAGCTCTTACCACTTCAGTGTTTAAAGTTTGACCAGTTGTGTAAAGTTTTATGTGGTGTCATGTCAGGATGAGAAAAAAAGATGCTTTGGATCACCTCAGATTCAGTTCCTTGATTGAGGATTCTCATCCTGCATTATAAACTCATTTGGTTATATACCACTTCTTGCTTTAGAGCTTGAGAAAAATGAAGAGATGCCCCTTTCCTCCTCTGAGGTCATCCAAGTAATATTTTGAAGGAAAGTTATTTTAACAACTAGGCATCATCACTTGAAAGCAAATGGCAAAGGAGGAGATGTGCGTGGATCAGCGTGGTCAATATGTGTTGTCAGCAAGTAAATGTGGAAGTGGTAGATAGTTGCAAAGCTTGGAAAACACAAGAACCATCCAAAGAAGCTTCCATAAATAACTAGCCTCACTCTTCTCTGCCCCTCTTTTGAGAATCCATCTTCTGTTGTTTGGTAATGAAATTGAAGATGGGTCAGAGTTGCATTTTTAAACTGCCCCAGCAGTAGTTTCATTACAACGAATTGCATCATCTTTCCTGGTACCCTGGGCTGAATCTCTAGACAGCTTGATTTGCATCATAACTCCTATGGGCAATGAGTATTAATCCTCTTGACACAAAATAAAGAGCAATGAGCTGAGGAGAAGGACTTGTTTGGCTACAGAGCAGAAGCTGTGAAAGGGGGATAGATTTTTATTTCTCCTGCTTTCATGCTAGGTACTAAAGTGCCTTTGCCTGTAGAGATTTCAAATGTGTGTGTGTGTGTGTGTGTGTGTGTGTGTAGAGGTGAGGGCAGCACAGGCTGGGGTATCTATAATTCCAGCTGGTGTGATACTGAACCTGGAAGAAGAAGCCATTGAAGCCAAGCTCCTCAATGCATGCTAAGTTTCAGGAAACCTGGACTAAATAGTGAGATTTTTATCTTAAAAAAAAAAAAAAAAAAAAAAAAAAAAAAAAAAAAAAAAAAAAAACCAAAGTGAAAGAAATTTCATGTATGGATAAATTTTAGGCATTATCTAAAATTACAATTAACAGTTAATTTTGTAAATATAATTTAGTAACCATTACTTGTCAAAAATACTAGGTAGGAACATATTTGGACATTTTTTTTTTGGTAATAAAATTGTCTTTGTTTTATTTGTCTGGATCCTAAGAGTACCTTCCATTTGACCTCTTTTAGGGAGAAAGAAGCCATGCTGGGGGCATTAAAGAATCTACCTAATTCCCTCAGTGGAAAAAGTGTGTTTTTTTTTTCCCCCTAAGCTTATTTGCAAAACAAAGTTAATAGAATAGTTAATAACTATTACACTGAGAAATTTCATTTGCACAAAAAACAGATGAATATGTGAAACGCTGTGTATGTATTGCTTAGTATCATTTATTACTTACTGATTATACCTCATATTATGCCTCATGAAACAAGAAATGAAAAAATGTAACAAAAGAAAGTGGCCCAGAGTACTGTGTAAGTCACTTGTGTTTTTTGCTTCCTTAACTTTTTTTCCTTAAAAAAGAGAAAACAAACTAAAAGGATAAAATAAGAAGAGGGGAAAAAGATGATACTGCAGTTAAATATTTTTCCATTCCATATGGAGTGAAGTGCTGCCACACTGACAGAAGAAGCTACAGTTGCCTAGCGTCTGCTTAGCCAATGAAGAAAACCACACCTTCAGATCCATTGATTGACACTGTGTAGCTAGCCCTAGAGTCTACACTTCTGTTTCTCTCCAAGTCTCTGAATTTAGCCATTCTCAGGTGATCAAGGCCAGATATGGGAAGTCTGGGGAATTGTTAGCCTGAATTTTAAAAACCCTCAAGTGCTATTTGCTTTTGCACTTGCCTGTGGTGGTGCTGGCTAACAGCCTTAGGGCTATGGCATGGGGTACTTTCTCTAGTTACAGTGTTTTCTTCCTGTAGTAAGGTGAAGGTAAATAACCAAACTCATATGCTCACGTATGTATCCATGTGACTGTGCCTAACAAACTTCTTAGCAGTTTCTTTTTCTTTCAAACCGCGCCTTACTATATATCCCAAGCTGGGCTAGAGCTCAGGACAGTCTCGCATCTGTCTCCAAATGTTGGAATTATAGACACAACACCCAACATCCTTATACTCTAGATAACTTTGCTTTATAAATAAGTCAAAGAAAAATACCAGTTTCTCATAGAAGATTCAGACAAAATAAATCTGGATGTTATGGAAGTCTCAAAGCATTTAGTGTCACCTCCTCCCTAATAGGTCCAACAGAAGTTGAACTCTGGAATTTTGAGGCTCTTCACGGTTCCTGGCAGTGAATCCCCTATATTTGTCACATACGATTTTTTCAAGATACCTGACATAACCTTTCCCAGACATTTGGCTTAAAATTAATTGGCAGTCAATGGCAGAGGGTAGAATCACTTAAATCTGATGTAGCAGGCACAGTGGCATGTACTGGAGTGCATGTCAGATTTTTCTCAGATTGCCAAGGGCAAAATAGGTGCTGGAGGAGGCCTTTCTGGTGGTGCTATGGTAAGGAGTCCTTCCCTTCCTAATTAGTAGACAGTGAATATAGCCACTGCCTTGAATGGTTGTCCAAGATGCCATCAGGCAGGACCTTGGCAACTCTCAGATCCATTTCTGTAGAACTCAGTGTGAACTGAAAGGTGCTTTCGAAATTCTGCTAAGTATTTTCAACCAGCAATTTGGAGCCAGCCTGCAGGTCATTAAAACTATCAGTGTATACTGTAATGGAAGGCAGGGTATGGTCCTGACGTTGGGTCACTGGCATGTGATCCATTTACATGTCAGTGGCCCTTGACATGTAACGCCATTTTAGCAATGTCATTTATATTTTCACCCTGAACTTCACTGCAGATTAAATTACATGAGAAAAAGTCTTCTTGATAAGACCAGGAAGGACACTAGAAGCAGTCTAAATGTAGCTACCTGGTCTGTCAGCCTCCCATCTTATCTTCCAAATGAATAAGAACCTTACAAATGGTCAGATAAGCAAAACAGATCTTCCAGGAATCCAGGCTAAAAGGCTTGATCAGGAAATGTGATTTAAAGACCAAGGAAGAGAAGGAGCAAAGGCAGAATACCAGAGTATGGGAGATAGGCTCAGGGTTGGATTTGTATCAAAAAATAGTCTACCAAAAAAAAAATAATAATATAAACAAGCAATAATCTCCCAAGCACAGGGTCGGGCTTCTGCATTTTCATTCTACTGCTAACAGTGTGCTAGCAGCAGCTGATAGCACATTTTCCTGGATGTCAGATTGAGACCTCCAGAAGGTTTATTTCTGCAGGAGATTAAGGTAAAAATATTTCCAGATTAGTTTCAGGGTGGCAAGATCAACTCACAGCATGGGGCTTCTAACATCACGGATAGACGATGCTTTGTCACACTTTTTTTCTACCCTCACAAATGAAGTGGCAAAATTGCCTCTTAAGTCAAATGGAAGAAGGCTGAATGCTGCTGTGTGAGGTGTCCTGGGGAGTGAATGGCACATCTCCTGGGCTGGAGAAGAGGTCAGGATGCAGAAAGAACACTCACCGTTCTCTGTAGAACTAGAGGATTAAAAACTATCTAACCACACTCTTCTTATATCACAAGTGACACTTAAAAAATCCCACCTATTCTGCTGTCACTAAAGTAAGCATGTGCTGAGGAAACTGGGCTAGAGGGCACCAATTGGTTCATGCGACGTTGCATTTGTACGATATACATATAACATGCTGTAAGATGCACTGAGAGGAATCCTCTAGTCATTTTTATCTCCAATTGCTCTTGGAAACCTGCTTTGGTCACTTTCAATATATATATTTAAACATACACACACACACACATACACACACACATCACTTGGTGAGACAAAGCTTCCCAGTTAAAGCTCTCAGACTGAGAAGTAACCTTTGAAAATAAACTCAGAGGAAGTCCATTTAATAAGCCAATAATAAGGCATGCTAGAGAAGCAGTCATGGGCTGATAAAACGGCTCAGTAAGTAAAGGATCTTGCTGAAAAAGATGACAACCTTAGTTCAATCCCCTATTACCTACACAGTGGAAGGAGAAAAGTGACTTCTAGAGTTTGTTCTCTGACATCCACAAATATGTGTGGACAAATTCACACACACGCACACACACACACACACACACACACACACACACACACACACACACACAGAGTGAATAAATGAATAATGAATAAACAAATGTAAAATTAATCTTTATGAAAGAGGCAGTTGTGTGAGTTATAGTATAATTAATAGTTTCTATGCTGTGACTATATCTCATTGAACAGAAGCCTGGGTCATGCAGTAAATAAAGGCTTAGCTGTGGACTCTGCTGTGCACTTGGAGATAAGAGGAGCCAGTTGGAGTACTTCAGCTTCATAGCTTCCTTGACTGTATCTTCAGAAGGGATAAGTACAGAGAACCAAAGCAAGTACACCCCTCTCATTGCTTCCTCTCCTCTCCATGTGGGAGCTGCAGAATACTCATGAGAATACAGAATTGAAAACTAAATACATTAAACCTCTTTCCTGTGTTCAGCTAAGATGCGAGGCTGCATTAAGAGTCACAGCGGTGTTCTTTCTTTAGGGTTACATCCTCTACCTGTTTACACTGAGGATTTAAGTAGATGCTTAATGTTTAATGTCTGTTTACCTACATGTCCTAAAAAAGGAAGAAGCATCACAGTACATACACATGATGGTGTTGCTTGTTTATTTCTTTGCCTAATAAAGGTTTACTTTGGCATGGACAGAAAGCAGAAACTACCCTCTCTTTCCTGACACTAACTTTGCATATCTGAGATATGACTAATTTCATGTTCCCTTTAGGGAAACATAGCACAGTTCCTATTATTAACTTATTAATTCAATTTTTCTGAAAATAGTAGTTACTACTGTTTTGCATAGTTGTGTTTACCAGTTGAGAAGCTAGTATCCATAGTAATAAATATTATTAATCTTACTCAGCTCACACTTGCCAATGCTCATAATAATTCTATAAACGCCATTGATATCTTATTTTTATCAATTATTCATGAGATAAGCTTATGGGTTTTGAAAATATTCTGATTGTCAACATTGATTTATATATATTTTTTTATTGAAAATAGATTCTTCTCTCACACAGTACATCCCAATCACTTCTTTCCCTCCTTCCACTCCTGCCAACTCACTCCCCACCTCCCCTCTCCCCCAGATCCGCTCCTGGATTCCATGTGGCATTTCTATCCATGTATATCTCTTACAATGAGCCTATGGGTCCACTGTCATTATACTCCTTCCTCGTCCCATAGTCTTGAACACCTCTTCCCTAGCAGCTGAGAATCTCACTTTTGTCTTCATGTCTTTTACTCCCCACAAATTCATACTCAACCTTCTGTATTGGGCTTCTCTCACTAAATATAATGTCCTCGAGTAGTTATGTACTTTTCTAGTGTGTGCATGCATGCATGCATGCATACATGGGACCATGTGTGTGTGTTGTGTGTGTGTGTGTGTGTGTGTGTGTGTGTGTGTGTGTGATTTTCTTTTTCCTTATCTTTATCTATATATGGATTCCATACCAAAGTTATTTTAAAGACTTCAAGAAGGGACATGTATTTCTAAGTATCCATTTTAATTGATGATTTTGTTTCCTGTGGCTAAATGCACAGGAGTGAAATATTTGTTAAATACGGTTGTTATACTTTTTAATTATTTAAGTACGTTCTGTGTTGATTTCCATTATGTCCCACTCAAACTAATAGTCTATAATGTTTGCTTCAATTTTCTTCACATTCTTCCTATGACTTGTTATTATTTTTACTTTTTGCTAATATCCTGTCTTAGCCAGTGTTCAATTGCCCAAATCAATTCTTGTAAAAGTAAGCATTTAATTGGGGCTTGCTTACCATTTCACATGTTTAGCTTATTGTTATCATGATAAGAAGCATGGTATGGCACAGGTAGGCATAATACAGGAGAAGAACTGGGTAGTTTTACATGTGGGTCTGCAAGCAGCAGGAAAAGGAGATGCCCACTTCTTTCAAGAAGGCCAAGACTACTCCAGTAAGGCTATGCATGCCAATCCCTTCCAAATATATAAGCTTATGGGGGCCATTATTATTATTCAAGCAACCACAGTGTCTAATGCTAATGCTCTACCTATCACACTCTCTGTCATCTTAGTTATCCTTGCAGACAAAGGGAAGAAATAACATTTTTATACAATTTTATGTGGTACATATACACTATGGAATACTACTCAGCTATTAAAAACAAGGAATTCCCGAAATTTGTGGATAAATGGATTGAGCTAGAAATGATCATAATGAGTGAGTTAACCCAGAAGCAGAAAGAATCAAATGGTATATACTCACTTATATCTGCATACTAGCCCAAGGGGCATGTCCCACGAAAGCCTTCACTTACCAGGAAACTGGGACAGAGGGGAAGGCATCCTATTGGGACTCTAAATGAGAGACGCATGGGAGAACAGCAAAATAAAAGGATCCAGAGGGTCCTAGAAATCTACAAGTAGAACAATATGATAGGCAGATTTGGGCCCAGGGGTCCCGCTCAAACTAAGGCACCAGCCAAGGACAATACAGGAGGTAAACTTTAAACCCCTTCCCAGATCTAGCCAATGGTCAGAATATTCTCCACAGTTGAGTGGAGAGTGTGATACGACTTTCTCACATACTCTGGTGCCTCACATTTGACCATGTCCCCTGGAGGGGGAGACCTGGTGGCACTCAGAGGAAGGACAGCAAGTAGCCAAGAAGAGACTTGATACCCTATGAGAATATATAGGGGGACGTAATCCCCCTCAGGAACAGTCATAGGGGAGGGGAATAATGGGAAAATGGGGGGGGAGGAATGGGAGGATACAAGGGATGGGATAAACATTGAGATGTAACAAGAATAAATTAATAAAAAAAAAAAAAAAAAAAAAAAAAAAACTTGGAAAGAGTTTGTCTTGGGAAAATGGGAGGAGTTGGAGGGGAATAGAGGAATAAAGCTGATTGTATTTCATTGTTACACACATACAAACTAAAAAATTTTTAAATAAGATATTAGTGACAAAATATACATAATAAATTTTAAAAGAAAGAAAAACTCCCAAAATCTCAGTATGTTTTAGAGAACATTAAAAATAAAGTTCAAGAAAAAAAAAAAAAAAAAAAAAAAAAAAAAAAAAAAACAATTTTATTTTATTTTTTTAAGGTTTTATACAATATTTTTATTTATTTTTTGTGATTTATGTTTTTTTATTAATTTATTCTTGTTACATCTCAATGTTTATCCCATCCCTTGTATCCTCCCATTCCTCCCTCCCCCCCCCCATTTTCCCATTATTCCCCTCCCCTATGACTGTTCCTGAGGGGGATTACCTCCCCCTGTATATTCTCATAGGGTATCAAGTCTCTTCTTGGCAACCTGCTGTCCTTCCTCTGAGTGCCACCAGGTCTCCCCCTCCAGGGGACATGGTCAAATGTGAGGCACCAGAGTACGTGAGAAAGTCATATCACACTCTCCACTCAACTGTGGAGATTATTCTGACCATTGGCTAGATCTGGGATTAAAAACAAGGAATCCCCGAAATTTGTGGTTAAATGGATTGAGCTAGAAATGATCATAATGAGTGAGTTAACCCAGAAGCAGAAAGAATCAAATGGTATATACTCACTTATATCTGCATACTAGCCCAAGGGGCATGTCCCACGAAAGCCTTCACTTACCAGGAAACTGGGACAGAGGGGAAGGCATCCTATTGGGACTCTAAATGAGAGACGCATGGGAGAATAGCAAAATAAAAGGATACAGAGGGTCCTAGAAACCTACAAGTAGAACAATATGATAGGCAGATTTGGGCCCAGGGGTCCCGCTCAAACTAAGGCACCAGCCAAGGACAATACAGGAGGTAAACTTTTATACAATTTTAAATTTACTGTGTACATATAAGCATTTCTTGAAGCTAAATCCTCCAGAAAGTGTTGAGTAGAATATCGTCAGACAAGTAAAAACCAATCAAGTTTTTAAACACCCTTCGATAGCAAAGATAGCAATTGTGGTGAAGCACAAAGAAAATGAGGACAAAGGCTGGACTCTGCCTTCAAGGCACCCGCTGTTCACTTGGCAAAAGAAAACAAAGTGTTGTTAACACAGATACAAATATCAGTTCAATTAAAATGAACATACTTGATTGAGTAATAACAATAATCAATGATTAACATGGTAGAAATTTGAGAAATAGCCACAGGTTAGCCCATCTTCCAAGGCCAAAGGAAGTTAAGTGGATTAAGTTGGATCCACAAAAATTTGTAAGATTTGTACATTTTGGTCAAAGCAGAATGAATGTCCTAGCAAGGGCAAAAGTAAAAGCAAAGAAATATAAAACCCATGACTGTGATGAAGATAGAGGTTAACTTTTATTAAGTTCCTAATATGATCATGTAAAGTTGATTTATATTCATTAAAGCTTCTGAGATAATTTTAAGACTTGTCAATTGATGAATTTAGTCCTGGACTGGATATAGATACCAGACATTTAGGAAATGGGAATATAGCTCTGAAAGTTAATATACAAGAATTCAAGGTCTTCAGGCCTACTTCTGATCTGCTTAGGGGTGAGAGACATTATGACACTCTCCAATATTATAGACACTCATACATATAAGTACATATATATGAGAGAGAAATAGATGACTGATAAAGAGAGATAGATGATAGATAGATCATACATACATTAATACATACATATTTACACATATCTAGATACATAAAGTTTATAATACACTATCCGGGGATCAGCTGATTTTATCATATCTAAAACAGACTTAAGGTCAAAAAAATTAATTTTGTTAATTAGCTCTCACATAACTTTTCCTATAAAAAGGCATTTTTGCATAATACCTTGCAGGTATCATGATCTTAGTAACACTGTTTATTCTAACCATTGCACCTAAGAATAATCATAGTTTATAAATAATCAGGTATCACTATGACCCAATATTCTCTGAGGACTTAGGCTTTGGGGTTTGATCCATAAGTTGGTAGCAATTCATCTAGGTTCCAAATAAGAAGGGATTTTGTCTACAGTCCACATTCCTCCATTCCTTGTTAGAAATATTGGCCACAGTCAATAGGTGGGTTCTGAGGAGCTCCTGAAAGGCCTTCACATCAGTTAAATCTGGTGAAAACCACATAGAATATCCCACTTAGAGATGTAAATATGTGTCATCTTCTTACAGGCTATAGGATTATACTAGACCTATCCTCATTGAACTTTAGGACCTTAAGTAACCTCACAAACACTTGTCCACGAAGATAACCAGAGAAAATACTAATCTGTTCCATGGCAGTTTGTGATAAATTGCTTCTTACAGTCTCACTTCATTCACTCCTGTGGACAATTTGAACTCTTAGATTTCCTTGAGTTTTTTTCTCAGTAATTTGATGTAGCATAGTTGATAGCAGTTCAGCTTGGGTACGAACTTTAAAATGCTGGGAAATAAGACATCCTTTGTCTTTTCCTTCAAGATTGTAGAATAACAGAGGGGAAGTAGGGATGGGTTTCAGTATTATTTAGTAATTCCTCTAAAGGATGAATTCTGGATAATGAAAGAGCAGCAGTGCAAAATACTATTGGGAAAAAATTAGAGAAATCATCCCCCAAATGCTCATCTAAGATGTAAACTTGAAGGAGACAGTAGACCAGTAGGTATGGAGGAGATGATTATCAGATGTATCTAAATAACCTGTTGTGTGAGTATGGTCTAGATTTATACTGTAGAAGGCTGTGGATGCTGGGAAAAGAGGGTCTTTTCTGGGATTTTTTTAAGGATGAGGGGTAGTTACAAGTTAAACGGAGCTTGACAAGATTTAGCATAAGGTCCCATAACTGTAGTTGGAGTATAGAGAAATGATTGGTTAGAGCCAGGCTGCTTAGATTGAAACATTTTTGGGTTTTTTTGTTTGTTTGTTTCTTTGTTTTTTAACTATCATAATATTTCTCTAGGGATTCTACTATGAGAGACATATAGTTCCAAGTTCTTTCTGCAAACAGCAATATTTGCACACCTTCTGGGTTATGATGAGAAACCAAGTGTTGCTAGTATTTTCCCCATAACCATCTGCTTGTGATTGTAAGCAGGAATGTTCATTTGTGGGTATTAGAAACATTATGAAGTGATGAATAAAAACTGTTTCCTAAAATTCAAAGGAAGCTTTATCATATGTTTTATAATATGACAGAGATTGGTACCAAGAGGACAGCCTGATTGCTGCAAGTAAAGGGCATACTTGACTATTGAGACAAACCTGGGAATGTTTTTCGATAACATTAATTAACCTAGAAGAGACTTGCCTTGAGTTGGTTTTCAGCCTTCAGAAGTGGTTGTCATGTAAAAATATGCATGTCTGATTAGACACCCTGTCTGATGTTCTCAGGTACTTGTACTGTTTACTTATAACTGAATGAGACATATTTTTCAGGTTCTCCTCATTTATATTAACAATATGTGAAGGATATCTACCATATGTAAGATAGAGCACTGGCATGGAAAAGCATGTGATAGTTTTTTATTGTTTTCTTCTGTGGAATACATTATGCTGTGTTAAAAATAAGCACCCAATTTAAAAGACATGCTAAGAAACATATATGCACATACAATTACATTTAGCTACATAATATAATTATACATGTTTTTATTTATAATATATTTGAGATATTGCAGATGTATTACATATATAATGTATAATAATGTGATTTAATAAATGGATAGATGATATTGTCATTGCTTTTGGGGGGTTATTTTTAGTAAATAAAATTATTAAGGAAAGAAAGGAGGATGGGTGTGGGAGATGAGGGGAATGAAAAGAATAGAATGTCCTTGAACTCCGCCGTCATCAGAAGGAATGTTTACTCAACAATGGCAGGAATCCAGCTCCTAAGATCTAAATTAAGGTTGCATGGGTATTATTAACTACTGGTTAATGTGATTGTGGATTGGATATTAAAAGATACAGGGAGGACCATGGGTAAGATTTGGGAATCTGATTCAAAGAGGCACTATTAATATCAGGACATGTTCACATCAACCAAAGAGAAGAAATATGTTTCCCTATCCATCCGTCTCCTGATCACTGGGATGTTCACTGGGAACATGTTCATCATGGTTCACAAACTTCTTTCTCCTTGTGTGAACTCAGAAGAGCATCAGATCTGCTGGAAGGAATCATGCCAGAGCTCAGAAGTAACACAAGGCTGTCACTGATATCTGATGCAACTACAGCTGCATTGCCAGCAGCGTGGGGGCTTACAGTGAGTCACGAGCATTGCGAAAATACAAAGCATTTTTGTAGTTAGTAAAATTTGTCTTCCCTGAACTTGGTTGGATTCTTGGAAGACAGTTTCACTGTGTTTATGTAGGTTATTCCTTTTTCTAACAAGGTAACTCTTACCCAAGAGGCATTTTGTTGTTGTCGTTTCTATCACACAGGTCCCTTGCAGTACCCAAGAAGCAATCTGAACATGAAACAAGAGACCAATGAAAGCTTAGCAATATTGACAGTGAAATAGACTTTAGTGCCAAAAGACAACACTTTACCAGCATTTTTCCTGTTTTTAAAAATACTGTTCTAAAACTGGTGGCTGGAGTATAGTAAGTGAGAGACTAATAGATAATAAAATAAAAACTTAAACTGTGTGCAGGCATATGCTTGTAAAATATTATGGAGTTCAATTTTCTGATATAACTTCAAGTATTTGGGTTTTTCTTTTGCTCTTTGTCAGATTTCTGAAATAGCATTAGTTTCAAATTTTGTGTCTTATAAATAACAATTTTATTCTCAAAATGGCTTTAACATGTAAACTATTTCTAATTCCTGTAAATAACCGAAATTACTATAGAACCTTTGATTAACAGCATCTCTGGGCTGCTAATTTGACAAAGTTTGGTGTGAGAAAACTTGTAGCATACAACTCTATTATGGTGCTGCACTATGTAGTTTCATGTTTTTCTGATAAAACACCATGACCAGAAGCAACTTGTAGAACATGGAGTTTATTTGAGCTTATGGCCCAGAAGGATGAGATCCTACCATGGTGGGAGGAATGAAACAAATGGAAGGTATGACAGTAGGAACAAGAAGTTAAGAGATGACACCTTCAGCTGCAAACTCAGAGAAGAGAGCAAACAGGAAGTAAGGTGATGATATAAACCCTCAAGACCACCTCCAGTGGCAAACTTCCTCCAGCAAACCCATAGTTTTTAACCTTCCTCAAACAAACTACCCACTAGAGACCAATTGTTCAAATGCCTATATGTGTAAGGGAGATGGTTCTCTTTCAATCCACCAGAGCTGCAATGGCCATTTTTATATTTTTGTCCTTTACACACAAGCCACATTTAATTGACAAATGTTGCAGTGGGAATACTGAGTTCTTACTTTTTTCCTGCATTATGATTAATACAGTAAATTTGGTTCTTTGTGCACCTTAGTTTGATTATCTCATAGTCTAAATAGTGCTATAGCAAAGCTTAATGCTGATGATAATGATAGTGTCTTAGAGTGTCGGACATTTATTTCCCAGAAGTTTTTCTATGATGCTCTTATCTTCTGGTAGCCAGCATGTAAAGATACATGTGCTTTGTGTGCCACTGATAGTAGCCACCACAGCAGAGCCTCAGCTGTTATACTGTGTATGTATGGAAGATAGTTCTGCTTTAGAAAAAACAATAACAATGCAAGGAGTAAGAGTAAAATTCCAAGGCTAGGGAAATATTTATGCATCTTTACTGATATCTTGAATTGACTATATACTTAGAGAAAATGTTAGGAGCCAGTTCTCTCCTTAGACTATGTGCATTTCAGAAATCAAACACAGATCATTAAGCTTAGTCACAATTATCTAATATATGCCTATACAGGTTCCCTTATATGAACATACACATGTGCTCATGGATACATATACACACAAATAATAAATAACATTAAAATGTTAAAGTAATATTATAAAGTTCTCATAGCACTTTTGTCCTACTTCTAAGTTAATATTATATGCAAGTATACTAGAAAAGGTTGGAAATTGTCATTGACATATTACTGTTAATTATGTAACTTACTGTATTTGAAGTTTCACAATTTTAAATTTCAAGATCAAACCGAAAATGTCAACATTTATACTTTTATTTTTTATACTTTCCATCACTGCATGGCAGACTTTCTGTGCCTTTTTATAACTTAGACTATATATTTATTGGGTAACTATTTTGTAGAATACTAGTAGTTACCTAACATTTTTCATGATCATACTGCTGTTTGAAATTTTGAGGGTACAACAAAAGAGTATTGTGCTCTCATCCAGTAAAATACCAAAGCAATAAGCAAGACCAGTTAAGCTTGAAAGTTAAGCTAAGATGGTCCTCTGACTTCACCACTGTAACCACCACTGCCACCCTGACATTGGCTTTATAAAAAGGCATGTGTATTCCTTCTTAATTTATTAAAGGTTATCCAATAACTGTGCTCATTTCTTCCTGTTTTCCTTACCAAAATTTATAAGATTAATATCTAGTTGTTATCCTAATATGTTTGACAAGAATTATTACACTGTTATTCAGAAATTCTTGGATAAAAATCACTTTATAAGTGGAAATGATCACCCATAGCTTTTTAAATAAGATCATAAATAGAATAGTGAAAAGTAAATTGGCTGTGTGTTCATTTCGTCCCCAGAGCTACAGAGACATCTGTTATATGAGTGGCAGTCCAGCCCTAAAACCTGGCTTTCTCAGAGCCTGTATCATTTGCCCAATTTAACCTAAGTCATCTTGATTAAATAAAGAACATATTTCTTACTTGCTACCTACTTTGTATAATTAAACTAACTAGATAGATAACCACCCACTGATAAAAGCAATACATAACTCCTTAAAAACTGTCACATGTGTAATTTCTCCTATTACTATAAGGTGTAAGCATACCATCCCCTCAGCATGCCTATCATTTTGAAACTAGATGCTGTAATTCAATTTCATTGGTTTATTTCTGTAACTAATGAGGATATCTTCCCACCAGAGCAGAGAAAGGCAGCCTTTACAAGGTTTACAGGATTCTTGTTCTCTCTGTCTCTGAGTGTCGCTGATGTATGCCCTACTGTAACACACAGAAGTGAAGTTGGCCATTTGGAGGGCCAGTAGGCAGCAACAAAAGTTATGTTGGAGAAATAGGTGGCTCTCATCCATTTCCAAGCTCCTGCCTCTTTGACAAATAGAAACTATAATGTACCTCAAGTTATTGTGATTGTTCAGTAATCTGTATAACCCTTTGGGTAACAATTGCTACACTGATACATGCTCAAGAAAGAAAATCACAGCTTGTGACTTTTCTTGTTCTTCCCACTAATTCCTAGCCAAGATTTAGATTTGGGTTAAAAAAGACAAGGCAATGGAGGCCGCGGGTTATTTCAATAGATCTTTTTTGTTTCTAAGAAGACCCTATAAAACTACTCAGAACTAGATGAAGTTCCATTGAGTTGTTCAGATAATATAGAAACGTGACAACATAGGTATACTGTCATTGATTAAAGAACAATAAAATAGATATAGGTTTTATAAGAAATTAGAACATTCAAAAAAGTATTCAAGAAAATAAACTAGAATATGTGTTAGGATATAAACTTAGTGAGAGTAGAGACTGGTCTCATTCATTAAGATACCCAATGTCCAACAAGATACAAATGTTCAACAGAAGATTTTTCATAACTTTCATACACACACACACACACACACACACACACACACATGTTCTCATGACAATTGGACATATATACATACTTATTTCTATCATGTTCTCCTGTCTCCCATTATACTCTCATGATTACCTCCAACACCCAAGCTCTTTCCTCCTCCAAACTACTTAGCCTTTCCACATTCCCATCTGCTTTTGTCTTTGTGACCCAATGAGTTTCATTAAGGCTGTTTGTAGAAACAAGAGTAAGGCTTTCTTTACAGGAGCACCTCATGACTGGCTACAGCACTAAAGAAAATGTCTGCCCCTCTGTAGAGGGGGTGGGTATGTGAACCTTCTAATTCCATGACGGGAGGTTGGCAGAACCAATCTCTTGCAAATCTCCTGTCCATGACATTGCTAGATGATAGTTTCAAAATAACATTCAGTTGTATAAGTGATAACACAGAATCCAGACATATGCTTTGGTGCTATTTTTCGCTTGGTTTATTTTCTTGATTCTATGTTTTGTCTGGGTGTCTTAAACAAAGAGATGAGTCATTGCATGTCCTGAAAGTCTACTCATTTTATTATGAGAGACTCCAAGTTTGCTATAAGTAAAACAAAGCTCTAAGATTGTGTTGCTGTATCTTCTTTCCCCATCAGTCAGTAGTTTCCTGGAGTTCCTCTTCCAGGGTTGAGACTCTACAAAACTTTCTCCAGTCCACATTAACCTGTGTGTTGACAATACCATTGCTTGATTTTTTTTAAGGTAGCCATTTTTAGGAAAGACTTTTTCACAGCACACTACCTGGTATTCTGATTTGTGAGTCCTTCCTTCCCCTCTTCTGTGATGATCACTGAACCATACATGCAGTAACTATGATTTAGATGTACCTATTGCGACAGGGCTCCTCTTGATCTGTTGATCTCTTCAATGTGTCAAGTTGTGATTTTCTTTGATGGTTTCCATTGGCTGGAGAAAGAGGCTTCTTTAATAGCAGGTGGTAGCTACTCTTACCTGTGAATATGAGGATAAAATTTATAATATAGGAAGGAATTATGCTCATCTAGCAAGATGACAGTAGTACATTATTTTTATTTTTTCATTATGGTGAATCACTCTTGTTTGCACCATCTCTTGAGTTTCCCTATAATCTTCGGAAACTTGTGGCAATATCTCCATTTTAGTGATGAAAATGGAGAAGATGGGAAACAGCTTTAAAATCTTAAAAATCAAGAATAAGTACATGTTATATTTTCTTAATCAGTATCTATGTCCTAATATTTCATCTCTATGGTATTAATATAATATTTGGTTATTTGTTACCTGGCAAGAGAAAATAATCTTCATGTGGCAGATTGTTTATTGTTCCTTGCTTGGGCTTGTTGCTAGAATCCTATACATATTTTGTGAGATTTTATTTAGCCCATTTATTGGTATAAACTATCATACAAATTGCTGGGGATTGTTTTTGTTTTTGTTGGAAATCTTATGGTTTTTATGAAGGAGATACAGATTCTCTTTCAAGCTTGCAGATATCTGATTTGGCTGTCTGAGCAATCAGCAATCTGTGCATAATGATAAATATACTAGTAAGCTTTACTTCCCCACTAAGTGCATGCAAGTAAAAGCCCTGAAATTTGCACGGCTCTTGCCTCTTTAAATCTGACACCTAATGTATTAGGTATTAGAGTGTTTTGTGCTTACCTTTAGCTCTTCTTTAGTTTAGGTGATTAAAAAATGCCTGTTGCTGTCTGTATTGCAACATGCTTCATTAACAGTGATTTATTTGGGAGTTTAGCAGAATTGGCACTGTGCAGCACACCAGTGGGCAGGAAGAAAACAAACGTGAGATGGTTGCTAAGAAATGTAATTTCCTCTGCTTGTAGTAAGAGCCCAAGAGTCTACAGAATCTGCTCCCTTGTACCCAGAAAGCTGGGATAAGAATGTGGCTTCTGGTCCCTGCCATTGGTCCCTCCTCACTGACTCTCCTGTAATACTCACTCAGAAGGGAATCCAAGGGTTTCCCCTATGGCATTAAGCACTCCTCTCTGCATCTGTTACTTCCCACTGCTTAATGATTCCAGGCCTTGCCTATGTTTCCACAAGTTTCCTGCTCAAAGCCAAGCACAACTTTTTCTAGTAGACTCCAATTATAAAGATTTTTCTCTCATATTCTTTCCAACAACTCTGCATCTTTACTGTCATTTTACCAAAGAAGAAAGTGAAGTTAGCAGAGGTTAAATGACTTGCCCAAGGTCAACAGCTAAATGGTAAAGCTGGGATTTAAACCTGCCTGGTATGATGCTACAGCCAACATGCTCAACCACCAAAGGAGAGCAAAGGTATTTTTATTTCACTTGCAACATGTATTGATTTTGTCGTGTCTATTTGAAATGCTCTGCTGAGAAGATTCTGGGGCTGCCCTCAGGCTAAGCAGGAATGAGTGCAAATCAATTAACATTGCTCTCCGAGGGAGAGGTAGAAGGGAGAGGCACCAGGCATTTCTCTTTCCTAAGCTATGATTTACTCTTGTTGATTTTATTGTAATGAGAATACAATATAGCACTGGCACCCCAATGTAAAAATGAAGCATCAGAGTGATCAAGATGTGAAATGAAAGCTCTGTTTTGTATGCAACAGTTGGCTCCACAATACTATTTTGGGAAATTCAAGAGTAGTTAAATTCCCATGAAGTAAAATGTGAGGATTCACTTGTGAGCAGGATGGAAGAATTGTGTGTGTCTGTTGACAACGTTGTTTGTCTTTACAGTTTAAAAAACTCATAGAACTATACAACAAAACAAGCTATGCCATTATGTAAAGTATACTAGTCTGAGGAAGGAAAGTATTTAAATTTAAAATTATTCTCTTTATCATAAGACTAGCAAGGAGCAGGCTATCCAGATGAGACCTGAGAAGTTGTATTCATATGGTGGGGGAGGAAGCCCCTGTGTCAAAGTCTAGGGGGAGAGGAATTGGGCAGAAGAGGGAGGGAGGGTGGGAATGGAAGATACAAAGGAGGGGATAACAATCCGGAATGTAATCTGAATAAATTATAATAAATTAAAATTTAAAAATAATAAAAAAAAAAAAGACTAAGCATTTACAAAACAATCTGATTTACTTTTAGAATACTCTCTGGTAGCAGATAGAGGTTGATTGTGATGTCCAACCTACAGATTATCTGAAACAATTAGAAACTACTCCACTTTCATGGCAAAACTAAGCAATAACTCAATGTGCTTTATTTCAAATCTAGCATTTTCCTGCTTTGTCTTCATGCTTTGAGGCCTTAAAAATACATTGTAAATTTAAAATATGCTTAGTAATTGAACATGCAATTCCATTGTTGGCCAGAGGAGAAAAAGAGAAGAAATGAAGTAGTTCATGCTCCACGTGGTGGCTTGGAAAGCAGATCTCTACACAGGGAAGTCAGCTTGCTGGGATCCTGTCCCTCATGAAAGCCATTCTGGCTGTGTTCTTGCCATTTAGACAAATCAAGTCTGAAAGTCTGTGCATGTAGAAGTGGTTGTCCCTAAGACTTGCCACCATACCCAGGAGTTTATGTTGTTTATGTGGATCTAAATTCACCCACCCATGCTTGAAGGATAAATGCTTTATTGACTGAGCTTTCTTTCTAGTCCAAGCTCAAAACTTTTCATATGCCATGAAGACTGATGGAAGCATTAGTTAGAACTTCTCTTCAAACCTTTTTTTTCTTTCTGACTCCCACCCACAGCTTGTTCCCCTCTGTCTTCAACAAGGATGGCTTCAGAGCCAACTCTAGGATGGTACCCATGCTGAGAGGCTCCTGTACGTTCTTAGTCTTCCAAAAAGCCACTGAGTGTGTGTGTGTGTGTGTGTGTGTGTGTGTGTGTGTGTGTGTGTGTGTGTGCATTTTATAGATGAACAACTAGGGAATGGTAGGTACAAGATGACAACAAGCCAGTATGGCATAATGCATTTTTTTCACTCTTTCATATCTCCACAACCTGGCTCTGTCTCAGATCATAGTTTCTTGACTTGATTTTCCACTAGTTGGCATTAGAAAGCTTTTTCTCCACTATTTGACCTTTAAGGTTGATTTATGCAGGCCCTCTGAAGTTCATTCTTGAAGATATTGTCCATCCCATTCCTGGATCCCTTCCCTTCTCATTTTCTGCATCTATAAATTTCCTTAACAGATTCACCAGAAGCTTTATTAAATTGTAATTGCTCGGTTATTTGCCTTTCACAAGTAAACTGTAAGCTCACCAGAGACAAAGTCTTGCCTTCCTTGTTTCTGCACACCCACCACTTAGCACTGTCCCTACCACATGGACAGAACTGATGCCATTTGAATGCCAACATAACTTCAATTTAGCCAATGGCCAGAACATATATGAATACATGTCTAGGCTGTACATATACAGTCCTGGAAGCCAAGGCTCTCAGTGATGATCTGGATCACTCTTCTGTGCTTTTGTCAGTGGTTTATCCTGAGGTCTTGTGTACGATTATGTTTATGACTGGGGGAATTTTTGCTTTGTATGAGAATATACGAACGAGAAAAAAAAGTAGAACTCTCAGTTATCCATCTCCTTCCTCAGAGAAAAACAACAAACTTCTGTTTCGTTGTGCAGCGTCCTCTTCAGGATTTATGTGTGTCTGTCCTAGAGAGGATCTCAGAGTTAGTGCATTGTATACTACCTCTGCTGCAGCTACCTTCCAATAAAGCAGAGAGAGCTCAGAGCTGCACGAGAGATCTATTGCCACCATAACTCTCCGCATATCCTACACCTTTCTTTCTGGCACTGGCAAGAAAACAGAAATTATGAAACTTTCTCTCTTGCACAAGATTGCCACATGAGAGTCATGAATCTCCAGCACCTTCAGAAAAACTGCTGCATATGACAGTACTGCCCACTTGAAAAATTACCAGCAAGGACACCATTATTTCTGATTATTAAGAGTGAACCTTACACATCTGAATGTAAATAAATGGCCATACAGTGCTTAAATTTCTCCAGCTTTAGAATCTTCAGCTCTTCAAAGAATATGCCTTCTAAATAGTATCATATCATAAACTCAATCATGGTCATATAACTGGATACATTTCCTAAGCTGGTTTTAATTGCTCCTAGAAACTGCTTAACATTGTAGATCAATCTCTAGATCTGCGATGGCATTACCCAGGCAAATTAATTATTAATACTCTGATCACTAACTTTGGACATTAATAGCTTTTATTGATCAGCACATCCTGTTTATCCAAATGCCCTAATCACTAATCATGTTATAGAAGTATCTGAACATATCCAATTATAGGCACAGCCCACTGCCAGCCACATCAGCAGCTCACAGGTCAAGGGTACCTCTTGTCTTCACAACATATTAAGTCTGGCTCTATCGCAGATGTATCTATTTAAGGGCAAAAAAAAAGAGGTGAGTTCTCCAATGATGGGAGCTCATTTTCTCTTGTCTTCCTGTCAGACATAAAGGCTTTTCAGGGATCAGGTAGGGTAAATTAATCCTAAAAGCACTTTTTCACAGAAGCCTGTATTTGCTCATAGTGTGTCTGTCATACATGAGACTGGGATGAGAAGCCTCAGGTTACATTCAATTAAAAATAGTGGGGTCTCTACAATGCGCATATGTGTCACATTTATAATTCATATCCATATTCATATATATGTATGTATGTGTATTGAGGCTGCAGTAATCATTATATGTGTTAACTTGTTGTGTAGTATAGTTTTCAAAGAGGTTTCACCTTGCTGAGGGCCTTCCAAGCCAGGAAATGTTCATCCTTCCATAATAAAAGTGTATTTTACAGTTGACAAAGTTGTAGCATGCTGTCTCCATTGGAGCATGAGCTACTAGAAGCTAGAGACAGGATCTTGTTATTTGGACAGGTCCCTTGTATTGGGAAAGCAGACGGTACTCCATACAAGTATGATGCATGGCTGCCTGCCAGCCAGCAGTGTGGAATAGCATGAGGATGAGAGGGAGCCCTGAGCTCATGTAGCAATGTACCAGAGTGAAATTGGTTTAAATATTTTATCATTATATAGATTTATTTCAAAATAGCATCATGTAAGTAAACATCTTAGTTAGGATTTGTACTGCTGATATAAAATGCTAGGAACTTGGGCAGGTGGGGGGAGTATTTATTTTAGTTTACATTTCCAAATCATAGTTGATCATTGAAGAGAGTCAGAACAGGAACTCAAACAGGGCAGAAACGTGGGAGGCGAGAGATTATTGTTGAAGCCACAATGAGTGCTACTTATTGGCTTGCTCCTCATTGCTTGCTCAACTGGCTTATACACCCAAGGATGGCCCTGCCCAGGGGTAGCACCATCCACAAGAGGCTGAGCTTTTGTACATCAATCACCAATGAAAACAATGTACCAGTGGCTTGCCATGAGCCACTCTGGTCGGCACATTTTTGGTCTTGAGATTTCCTCATCTCAGATGAATGACATAAAACTAGCTGATACAGTAGATATGTGCTAAATATTTTTGAGATTATAAAATTATTTTCTATTATCTAGGCATGGTGATGCATGCCATTAATACCAGCACTTGGGGAGGCAGAGGCAGGTGGATCTCTCAGTTCGAGGCCAAGTCGTCCTATAAAGCAAGTTCAGAACAGCTAGGTTTTTTTTTTTTTTTCAAAATCCTGTCTCAAAAAAAAAAAATCACTTTCTGTTGATGCAAACACATACAGTCTTTTACAAAAGCACTGTGTATAGTATTTGGTGGAACAGATTTCAAACACAGGTAACTTTTAAAGATTTCTACACTCAGTCTCTGGAGATTCTACTCAGTGCATTTTACTGAAGGCCTTAAGAACTGTAGTTATGGGAAACTGTAGTTATACGAAGCTGTAGTTATGGAGAGCTGTAGTTATGGGGAGCTGTAGTTATGGGGAACTATAGTTAGAAAGTTCATTCCAAGATTGTTGATTTTGTTCAACGGGAAAAAAATCATTTACTATGCATTTGGAAAGCTCTTACAGTTGATCATATGGTTTAGAGTGTCATACACATGTGTACATGATGTACCCTGACTAGTCTTGTACCCCACCCCATCCTCTCTTATGCAGACCCCCCCACACACTATTACTCATACCATTCATTTTCCAATATTTATGATATTTGATTTAATATTTTGAGCCACTTACTTACTTAGACTCATTTGTGTGAGCATTGGTTGAATTATCTAGTGGCATCACCAGTTGGGACAAAATCGAAAGCAGCGACTCTCTTCTTCCTCAATAGATGATTACCAATAATTCATCTCTTCATCAATCAATGCCTGAGTGTTGATGAGCCCATTCTTGTGTATTAGCAGCTTCTGTAAGTTCCTCATTGCACCTCTGTGTCTTTCCTAGAAGATGACATTTTACAGCTATCCTGTCTTCTTGCTCTCACATTCCTTCCCATCCCTTCTTTTACAATATACCCCGACCCTTAGAGGAAATGCTATGAATGTTTTGTTTAAGGCCAAACATTCAGTCATCAAGTGTTCAATCTTACTAAACATGCCCAATCTCATCTTAAAATATTTAAGCTAATTGCCAACCATTAAAACTTGATCGGTTTTCAAAATGCAATACAGTGTAGAATTTTTTTTTCTTTTGCAAAATTTGTAGGTACTCTATACATCTGAGGCTGAGCCTCACATATCCTTGCTCTGCTTGACCTGGGCATGGGTAAAATCTGCCCATTTCTGCCAGGAGCTACCAGGGCTGTCCATAAAGCCAGCAGTGCCCTACCTGCCTCACATATTTGGCTATGTAGCTATTAAAAGTTTCACAAAATACAGACTGTCTTTACTATAGAAGTCTTGTTTAAGATTTCTGGCCAATAGGAAAACTATTATGATTGTTTAAGGCAGTTATCTTAAGATTAAGTGCAATAAAAAAATCTCTATACTTTTTGTTTAATTTGGCTTTATTTTACAATGTTACATAAAGCTATTTTCATGCAAGTACATAATACACTGTTCCTACTCCCTGTTCCTCTCACATTGGATCCATTTGTCCTTCTAGGCAGTTTTGCTTCTATGTTTGTTCATGCCATCTGTACATATATGATTTTAAATCTCTGTGAAACCAGTATCCATGAATGAGAAAGAAAAGATACATATCTTTCTGAGACTGAAGTAATTTACTCAATATCATTATTATCAGTGATACACATTTTCATGTAAACAATATAACTTCCTCCTTTTTAAATTTTGGTTTTGGTTTCTCCATGTGAACTCAGTTGGCAGCAACTCACAATTGGTAAGATTTATTTCACTAGACACCAGAGTTGTGTGCTTCGATTGTCTTTAGATTTTCCCATTTTTCTTCAGTTTAATGAAATACCTAAGGCAGCTACTTATGTAGAATAAGATGTTTATTGTAGCTCATAGCTTTAGAAGATTAATATCCAAACATGTGATACAGACTCTAACACTAATCCTATGCTGGATGGAAGGAAAGAGTACACACAAAAGAGGTCACATTAGGAGGTAGGAACCAAGGGATGAGTGAGTCAGATCTTTCTGTTATAATTCACTCTTGCAAGGACTTATAGGTCCATTGACAGTTTACCTTAATCCCTTTTGAAGACATCTCCTGTAATAGCATAATCAGGTCTCACTAAGTCCTACCTTCTTCAGGTCTCATGATCTTTTACTTTACAATACTTTGTACATAGACCTTCCAAGAGTATATTCACAAAAATAATATCCACACTGTAAATTTTTTAATTAAGTGTGGAACAATATGGGGAAATACATGAATGGGTGGAATAATTGCAGGTTCTCCACCCAGTTCTATTCTGGAAATTCGGAGTTCACCTTAAGGTTTATGAAAGCTATCATTATTTATCTCATTCTATGGGTATTTCTCTCTATTCAGTATTTGGGGTATTATTATTTTCTGGAAAATATAATAAGATATTATACAAAGGGACAAAGGATGTCTTTTCCTCTGCCTTCAAGTTAATTCCTACCTAATCAGCAGAGGTTCTTGTTTTATTACCAGGTATGTATAGAAGCATATCAGTGCCCAGTTCTTCACTAAGTCTTATGTGAAAGAAAGGAATATGCATTGGGCTGGGTATCTTAGTCTACATTTGTAATTCTGGCATTGAGGAGACTAAGTCGGGAGAATTTGAAGTTTGGAGTCAGTGTGGGCTATATAGAGAGACCCAATCTCAAAATAAAATAGAAGTAGGAGGCTTATTTGTGTTCATATTCATAATTCAGTGTTCTTTCTTTTCCTTCAGTGATATTTTCCACAAGTGAATTTTATTCTTATTCAATTAAAGGCAGATATTCAGAGACCATAAGGAGACATGGAGCCAAATCTCATTGTAATGTCTCTTCTTGTCCACAGATTAAAGGTTGCACAAAACTTAAAAGGAGCAGAAGCAGCAGTTCTATTCACTTGTTATTGGACTTGAAACTCCTTTGACCTCGGAAACTGAAGATGAGGTTGCCATGGGAACTGCTGGTGCTGCAATCATTCATGTTGTGCCTTGCAGGTAGAGTGTCATTTCAAAACTTTTTGATTTAAAAGTGCTACTGTATTTCACACTAATTCAAAAGTGGGTGTTTGCTTTAGAAGGCAATGGTAAAATCATAAGTGTGCAGGTTACTGGGGCTTGCATTTGCTGACAGTGGGGAACACACCTTCTTGCTACACTTTCACTGGCTCTTTTCATGGTGCTCTGTCCAGTCATCAGCAGTGATCTTTTATCTGCAGACCTTTCCCTTTATAGCTATTTAAGCCATTATTTAGTTTGAACATTTTTATTTTTGTTCATCCCAGAGCTCAGTTGCATGGAGGTATTAAGCAGTAAATCTGATAATATAGCCTGAAGAATTGGCTATTTGTTGTTAGTGGATGGGATTTTATCTGGGTAGTTCTTTCAATCCAGTCCATCTTATTATTCTCTGTTTTTCATTTCAATGCCTCAATAGCCTACTAAGACCCAGAAACCAAAATACAGAAGGTTTTGCCATATACTCATAGCTAACCACTAGAAAAGAGGATTTAAAAGTTCAAACATACTGCTTATTGCATTTTAAGTTTTCTGGGAGATTTGAGCCTAGCATTTGACATGTGTGATTCAGAAGCAATGCCTTGTGAGTCCAATTGGGCTGGAAATTGTTTCCTGGATTGGGTTAATGCGTATCTTTCAGTCTTTATAAATGACTCTGGTTGACTTGATTTGTTGTTTATAGTACGAAATCCTAAAGAGATATTTGTGTGTGTATGTATGTGTATATATATATATATACATATATGTGTGTGTGCATGTGTGTAAATATATATATATATATATATATATATATATATATATATATATATATATATATATATATATATATCATTACATCATGAAGCAAATAAGACTTTTGGATCTCCCGTCTTTTTAACTGATTCATCCATTTATATATTACTAGGTAGCTTGCAGTGAGCCAGCCCAGGACTGGAACCTGAGGCTATAATCCTGAGCAGAATATACACAGCTACCATGCTTCTGGGATACTATTGCTTTTCAAATAGACTCTCTATTAGATCAAAGGCAGCATCAGCACATATGGGTCCCTCACTTCATGACAGGCACTCTACTAAGTGTTTGCGTTTAACAACTTTCCATTCTTGCTTCAAACACCAGGAGGCAAGTATTTATAATGGTCCTTTTGTTGTTTTTGTTCCAATAGTGGACAATATTGCTGGTCAATCAAGAAGTGGAAAAAAATCACTCAAGTTCACAAATCTGGTACTTGGGACTTCTATGTCTACATCACAAACTTAAGCAGACTGTAGTTTTGATAACCATGAGTTACATTCTTTTAGTGTAATTGTTAATTTAGGCAGTTCATGATTGAAATTCACCTTTGAAGTTGTGTTTCATCCCTGTTTTAGAACATTAAACTGTCAATTATTGATAAATTGCATACTTTATTATTTTACTAGTATATTAGTTGTTTTAATTTGCTGTATTTTATTTATAAATCTCTGATTACATTTTCTTTAAATTCAATTTTAACATTCTTGCCTGAGTTGGATATACAACACACTCTTCTGTGATTTACAAACGTTTTGAAATCTCTTCTTAGAGGTCATAGTTCTCTCCCTTTTGTGTTCAGAGCCGAACTCTTCTACCATCTCAACAGTGTAACACAAATTATGTACATCTGTTGGTCTTCTCTGATTCCTAACTCCCTAAAGACCATGACTGAGGTCCTGAAACTTTTATTTATTATAATGATCCTGCACAGATATCCTTCACACATTCAAGAAGTAAATAGATTTCTTGGTTTTACCAGCAACAATGCATTCACTTAATCCTGTGTTCTTGAAGGGATATTAGAAAATTAAAGGTTGCAAGCAAACAAAAAACAAAACTACAAACCTTTTCAGTTGTGTTTGGAATGTGAGCAGTACCACCCCAGCAATGCACACCATTGACTCACTACATATTTGTATACAAATACTCAGTACTCTATTTCCAGAAGCCTTATGTGAACTGTTTTACATGGATTAATGTTGCCTTAACCATATGCTTCTTTCAGAGTAGGTAAAGCCAAGCTTTAATTGATGTTTTTGTTTTCTTACTTTTTGTCTTTATTACATTAGTTTCCACAGCACTTGACGCTCCCAATACTGAACAGATTTCTTTAACTGCTCATTTCCATCTTCCTGGGTATCATCCATATTTTTCTATATCTCTTTAGCTTTAAGTTTCAGAATGAGTTTGGCAAGGACAGTATGTATGCTTATGTTTACCATAATTAACTTTCAAACATCCCCTTTCCTGATCATTTTCTATTCCAAATATTTAACCAGGTTTACCATACTTAAAAGGAATCCTTTAAGATGTAGGGGCACTAAATGATGTATTTTAGTTTGGTGGTTTTTTTTTCTTTTCTTTTTGTCTTGTCATCAAGTACTAGACTATTTGTATAGACTCATACATTGACTGTTTTCATGAGCTGATAATTCAAATATATATATATATATATATATCACCTAAAAATTGAATTACAAAGTAATTGACATTACTTTTGTGTCCCTAAAGCCACTCCAAACTGGAATGACAATACTATACTTTTTTTTAAAGAGCAAGGAAACCTGCAGATTGGCAACACATAATCAGGTGACAATTAAAAATGAACTGTGGTACATTTACACTATGGAATACTACTCAGCTATTAAAAACAAGGATTTCTCAAAATTTGTGGACAAATGGATTGAAATAGAAATGATCATAATGAGTGAGTTAACCAAGAAGCAGAAAGAGTCAAATGGTATATACTCACTTATATCTGCATACTAGCCCAAGGGGCATGGCTCATAAAAGTCTTCACTTACTAGGAAACTGGGACAGAGAGAAGGACATCCTATTGGGACTCTAGATGAAAGAAGCATGGGAGAATGGCAAAGTAGAAGGATCCAGAGGGTCCTAGAAACCTACAAGTAGAACATTATTATAGGCAGATTTGGGCTCAGGGGTCCCGCTCAAACTATGGCACCAGCCAAGGACAATAGAGGCCATAAACTTCAAACCCCTACCCAGGTCTAGCCAATGGATAGGACATTCTCCACAGTTGAGTGGAGAGTGGGGTCTGACCTTCACACGTACTCTGGTGCCTCATATTTGACCATGTCCCTTGGAGGGGGAGACCTGGTGGCACTCAGAGGAAGGATATCAGGCTACCAAGAAGAGACTTGATACCCTATGAACATATAAAGGTGGAGGAAGTCCCCTCAGTCACAGTCATAGGGGAGGGGAGTAAGGGGAAAATGGGAGGGAGGGAAGAATGGGAGGATACAAGGGATGGGATAACCATTGAGATGTAACAAGAATAATTAATAAAAAAATTTTTTTAAATGAACACAGGCTTGTATTTAATGTTTGTATTTCTGAACCCATAGTGTTTGACACTATGAAAATTTTCATGGAGTTTTAGTATCATAATATTAATGAATCAAATGAAAATATTTTCTTTTTTTGTTTTTGTTTTGTTTTTTTATTAATTTATTCTTGTTACATCTCAATGTTTATCCCATCCCTTGTATCCTCCGAGTCCTCCCCTCCCCCATTTTCCCATTATTCCCATCCCCTATGACTGTTCCTGAGGGGGATTACCTCCCCCTGTATATTCTCTTAGGGTATCAAGTGTCTCTTCTTGGCTACCAGCTGTCCTTCCTCTGAATGCCACCAGGTCTCCCCCTCCAGGGGACATGGTCAAATGTGAGGCACCAGAGTACGTGAGAAAGTCATATCCCACTCTCCACTCAACTGTGGAGAATATTCTGACCATTGGCTAGATCTGGGAAGGGGTTTAAAGTTTACCTCCTGTATTGTCCTTGGCTGGTGCCTTAGTTTGAGCGGGACCCCTGGGCCCAAATGTGCCTATCATATTGTTCTACTTGTAGATTTCTAGGACCCTCTGTATCCTTTTATTTTGCTATTCTCCCATGCGTCTCTCATTTAGAGTCCCAATAGGATGCCCTCCCCTCTTTCCCAGTTTCCTGGTAAGTGAAGGCTTTCGTGGAAGATACTAGATTTGTTCAAAGAAACACAAACTGGTCTGTATGCTTGGTGTAGTCCCTACCCTACTGTTTCCTAATTATTTTCCCCTTAACATTTGATTGTCCTGTCATATAGAAATCATACAGATACCATTTACAATTAGACTTAAGGGCCTCCTTTTGTCAAGAATATACCTTTAATATGTCTAAGATTTGTTTTCTACCATTTTTTAGATATGCCCTACAATGTTACATAATCAATGTAGTTTTATGACTATAAATAAGTTAAAATATCATTGTTCTTTTTTTCTCACATCTTCTACCTTCTAAATTATTTAAATTTTCTTTTGATCACTTATCAGTATCACTAGAATACTATTTCAGAGATATGTTGTTTAAAAGTCCATTATTAAATGGTTGATGTAAGATTTCTGTCTTTTCAGTCCACTGCTATACAGCTAGCATTGAGTGGCCTAGCACATAGGGCTAGTATTGATTTAATGAATGTCCCATATTGGCCAGTCACATAAAAGAGACAGGAGAAGAGATCGAGGTAGAGTTGGAGATGGAGAAAGAGGAAGGGAGGGAGGGAAAGAAGGAGAGAGAGAGGGAGGGAAAGAAGGAGAGAGAGAGGGAGGGAGAGAGAGAGAGAGAGAGAGAGAGAGAGAGAGAGAGAGAGAGAGAGAGAGAGAGAGAGAGAGAGAGAGAGAGAGAACCAAAGTACAGATCTCCAATTAAATGCTGTAGTGTAGTTATTGGGATGCCATGGGGTACTCATATCACATTAATTATAGGTTAACAAATGAGTTATCTATGAAGCTAACCCATACATGTATTTTAAAATTATTTCAAATTAGAAAAGAATGACTAAAATATTTAAATTGCTTGGTGTCCCTGGAGCTCTGTATTACATGATCTTGGTCCAACAGCCTCTTACCCATTCTGACTTCAGCTACACCTCTGGTGGCATTTTTATATATTTCTCTGCCTCTGGCCATTCTCGTACATCACAAACATGAGGAACCGTGAAACACTAACCCTCTCCTTAGGGGCAGTCCTCAGCCAATGGAGCATGACAGTCCACAGATAAATGACTCAGTCTTCTGTTCTTTGAAGAGTCAATTCTTAGGCAGTCTTTCTTGCAATGCCATAGGGATCCCCAACATGAAGAGCCCAGAGCCCCAAATGACCAAAGTAGCAACTTTTGCCTCTTTATTCTTTACACTTGGATTTTAGAGTTGCCTCCAGATAGAGTAATTGTTTAGACAGTCTTCTCTCAGACTCTGCTTTTGAGAGACTGCAGACCAATAACATATATAAAGCAACCAATAGAAACAGATACTTAGTGTAGTTTGTATCAGTAATTAGGAAGGACAGCAGGCAGAAAGAACAGCTTTAGCCAATGATGGAAAAGCTTACTGCATATGTTGCTCCACAAATGCCTAAGCATGCCTATACTTAAAGCATTTCATAAACATAAAACCTCATAGAGTGAACCCTGTAAACATGGAGGTCCTACAACTGGATCGATACATTCTTTCCACTGTTTACTAATTTTGCTGTTTACCAGATATTGGACAAGTCATTTTGCCTCACATGGATTCGTTTTACACCTTTGTGTAACAAAGGGCTAAAACAAATGGTCTCTAAAGAACCTGTTTCAACTCTAAAACTGTACAATGCTATCAATATTCATAGTTGGAGACACAAATACATATTCTGATAGGGATAAAACTAAGTCTAGGATTTCAACTAATATGAAATTTTATACAGGTCATATGTTTTACAATGTGTTCCTAATTCTGTTCGCATTGGCAGAGTTTGAAAGAAAGAATGAAATGTCTGGGCCATATGTTGATGTGCAGCAAGAGGCAGGAAGACTTTAAAAGGAAACCCTCTGTGGAAATGTGTAAAAATGTAAACTTAGATCAGCTTGGTTTCATGGAAGCTAAATTTACTCTCCTATTAGCCATTTACTAACTTCATGAGTTATCTCTTTTTGAGAAAGTTATTCTTCTGTAACTATTAGCATTTTGTTGATTTGATCTCTCTCTCTCACACACACACACACACACACACACACAGAGGGGGAGAGAGAGAGAGACAGAGACAGAGACAGAGACAGAGACAGAGACAGAGATAGATCTATGCAACTGTTACAGCTGCATCTGAGGGTAAGTCCTAGAGAAAGGTCTTGGATAATTCATAGGAGAAATATTCTGATATTAGCCTGAGATTGGTGAGTGCTCAGAAACTGGAGCAATGGGGAGTCCTTAGGAAAGTAGTGAATTTCAGGTATGCAGCTCAAATTTGTGATAGTAAAAATGCTAAGCAAAGGCCAACACCTGAAGTCAGAATACACAAGAAGAAGTCCCGAGTGAATTTCTGAACGATTCTTTTATTATCAGCGAGCCTTGGTCCCTAAAATGGAAGTGGGTTGTTGTCTGTGCTTACAGGCCCTGAATGTAAAATAACTCTATTGAAGTTATCCATATTTGTACATAGAATCTGATGGTCACACATTTTGCCACTTTATCAAAATATTACAGCACAGCACAGAACCGCAACCCATCTTCACACTTCATTCTTTCTTCATTATGCCTTTATTGTCTCACTAGGAAGAGATAATGCATGGGAGTGATCTGTAGGCTTGATATCACAGTGGACCAGCTATAATATTTCAATCTCACAGGCTTTCCTGTTTTTCCAGAGACAAGACAGAAAAAGAAACAGCAGGCATATCAAGCAATCCTTATTCTAGACAGATACTATGGTGGTTTAGATTAGCAATAACCTCCTTAGTCCCAGTCATTTGAATGCAGGAGTCCTATTAGATGGCACTGTATTGGGAAGCTTAGGAGGTGTGGCCTTGCTGGAGGAAGTATGTCCCTCAGATTGGGCTTTGAGAGTTAAAATCCTTGAGCCCCATCTAGCCCATTCTCTCTGATTTGTGCTTGTGGTTCAGGACGTGAGTTCTCGGCTTCCCGCTACTACAGCCTCCATGCCTGCTGCTTGCTGCCATGCCTCTGCACTATGGTTATGCTAGACTCTTGGCCCTCTAGCTTATCATCCCCAATAAACTTAGTTTTCTGTAGGTTGTCCTGGGCATGCTTTTTCATAGTAATTGATAATTAACTAATACAGATGACAAACCTACTGTTGCTTGTGGTCTCACAGAATATATTTAAGATCAAAAGACAGCAGACTGGGTGGTAATTTAGTGACTTCAAACAGAGTCCTGTCATGATATCTTATTTGACTGTTTCCCTATGAAAGTAGGTTCACAGTCATGTTGATGGAATCCTAAGCTTAAGATTCCTCTTTTCTCGGTGCTCTCTCATAATTATGGCCACGACATAAAGCCCAATTAGTACAAAGATTAAGCCCAGAAGAGAGCTAATGATTATGTTAAAATGGAGAAGGGACTACTTCTGACGTGGACTCTGATCCCGACATGTTGATCACATGCCCCTGGTGGGGCATCCTTGTCAGGCCACAGAAGAAAAGGATACAGGCAGTCCAGATGAGAGTTGATAGGCTAAAGTCAGATGTTAGGACTGGAGGGCTCACCTTTCTCAAGACTAGGGGAAGGAGGGAGAGGACATGAGGGAGGGTGGGTGGAATTGAGAGGCAACAAGCAAGGGAGGAGGCTACAATCAGAATGTAAAGTGAACAAATTAAAATTTTTAAAAACAGAAAACCATGGCTCTAGTGATAAAGAATTCAGAGCATGAAAAATAAAATATGCCCCTACACCAGAAAAAAAAAAGGAATAGGAAAAAAAAAAACTTTTTCAATGAAGAGTTTTATATTTAAGTAATTTCACAACAGAGAAATATTAATCAGTAGTAAAGATGACATAATAGATAAACCTCAGTGCTTATTTATGTGATTATTTATGGCCATAGGCATCATAGGCAATGGATGTATAGCAGCATTCATATAAAAATTATTAGAACAATCTATTTAATACTTTTCCTAAAGCAAATCCTTAATGACTTCATTAGGTATGCCCAGCCAGGCTAGATATCTTAACTATAAATAAGAGAAGAGTTTGCAGAGAGTGTCTGTGATATATCATATGGGAAGAAGGGTGATAGAATGCTGATGAGTAGAATGAATTAAAGATGGAAAAAAGACATGAGTAAAAATACTAACCTTCTATGCTGTTAATATCAGCTGACCAATGCTTCTTGTTGAAGTGTGAATCAATGATGCTGCTTCATTCAAGATGCAGAAAGTGAAATGGCCCATGGCAATGAGTTTCATGCCAAAATAACACCAACTAGAAACTTGGTAGAGCTTACAGATAAGAGTATCGACTGTGCCATTAGTAAACGTCTAATGCCTCTTAGCTATGCTATCACAGGATGCCATCCCTTAGGTCATAGGTTGTTGTTGTTTTTTATTATTATTATTATTATTATTATTATTATTATTATTATTATTATTATTATTATTATTATTAGTGGTGGTGGTGGTGTATTTTCTCATTAATATAGTGAGCAAAACTACTGAATTTCCTCTGGTGTTTCTGAAGACTGGACTCACGGTTATGTACTTTGTCTCTAGTCATTTGATTTTATTATAGTGCTGGTGTGAGTTTTGTATTCATTGCTTCTTTTGACATATGTTCAGTTACCTGCTAGTGCTGAACCAATTAGCTTGATTCTAAATTAAACAGTTTTTATCAGATAAATGATGATGATGATGATGATGATGATGATAATGACAGTGATGGTGATAATTATGACTGTGGTAGTACTACTGGTGGTGATGATATGATGAACTTAGTTACTCTAGTTATAAATTTCTTGGAAGACATATTTCTGGTCCTTCTTTAGAAGTTGAAGTGTTTTTGTTTTGTTTTGTTTTGTTTTATTTTTTAGAAGTTGAAGTTTGTGTACCAAAATTTATAGCACATCTGTTTTTCCAAATGTTTGCAATGTGACCTCTTTATACAATGACAATATGGTAACTATATATGAATACTAAATACCTAAGGAATGTTAATTTGTATATATGTGTGAGTGTATGTGCATGTGTGTGTGTGTGTGTGTGTGTGTGTGTGTGTGTGTGTGTGTGTAAGTGTATAAGTATGGAGTACTTAGAACAGGGACTGCCTTCATAGAGAGAGCATGTATCTGTTGCTTCTTTGGACATCCTCTTATAACCATGAATGGCAACTGTATCAGAAGCAGCAGAACATCAGTTGGCATCAAATGTTTTCACATAGGTGCAGAAACAGAGTCACTGTTTTACCACCTAGCCATTCAGGAAAAGTACCTATTAGTGAAATAGGGTTGGCACTATGTAAGAGCTGTAATAATTTCTATGATTGAGCCCCAGACATTAATTAGGTTTCAAGAGCATGGGAATTCTATCAAAATGGTTGAAAGTCTAAAATGATGAAATATTTTTATACTGAAGTGTACACTACGTATCAATATTGCTTACTCTTTCTGATATCCCTTCTTTATGGTCTCTAACCCACCAGTGGGTCTAGTACCATCCTATATATAAAGTGTATGATGGAATACAGAAAACAGTGTTTCTTAATTCTAAATGGAAATAGAAATGTGCTGTAGAATACTTGGATGTATCCCTTGAGCATACAAATAAAGTACAATTGAACATCATTTTAGCAAATGATAATATATATTATTAGGTATAAATTCTGTAATTTGGGAGATAAAATAAGTTTTCACTGTTTGCAAAACCCCCAGTGGATTGCCAGATTGTTCCGTGTTTTCTCAGAGTAATCAAGCATACTTTTCCTTAAGGAAGATGACATTATTTTGCTTTGAAAATAATTGACTCTGAGGGAGAGGGCTCACCTCCTCAGATACAAATTAAGACTTAGTTTATATGTTTTCATTTCCAAAGCAGTTTGAAAAGAGTCATAAAAGAAACCCTCTCTGAAGTTTTTAAGTTGGGCTAGAGATTTGCAAGCACATGAAAGGTGACCAGTACAAACTGATCCCCCAGTATGCATACCAGCACCTCAGAACTGCCATAAGGAATCACCGCCCACTGTTGAGCCTGAAACACCACAAGAATTACTGTTCCCTGATTCTTGGGGTTGGAAGTCTGAACTCAAGATGCCTACATGTTAGATTTTCCTGGGTTATAGAAACAAATGTCTATTTTTCCCAGGGAGTGCACCACCAGCAGCCCCCAGAAATTATTCCATCCAAGTCTAGCTAATAGAGACAATAGGTTAGAGGAATCACTTACAGGCAGATGGCCAGCTTAAATGCCTAAAGGTAGCTGATTCTCTGGAAAGTCGACTGCAGCATGGGTGACAGCTCACAGAAGCTTCATTTTTGCTGTTCTCTGTACAAAGGCTCCTCTATCTCACAAATTACTTCTTTTGTAAGCACGTACATGGAGAGCTGTGATTGGTACAAGTCGTTGCTTGCTGGTCTTGTAAGTTTCCTAAGCGTCTTGACTCCATTCCACTAGGATGGAATGTTTCCATTTGCAGGAAATTGCTAAATACCCAGCCACATGGCCACATCCATTCTGAGAATGGCAGATTCTGTCCTCCCATTCCTGGTGTCTGGCTGTGGCAGCGATCCTAACTTAGTGGCTTAGGGATGCAGTACAAGAAGTATCTGACCCTACTTAAACATCTCTCTCTCCTCCATCCACTGTCTGTTTAGCATGGTGAATGCAGAACAATTTATTAGTAGTTTTTATATAATCATGTATTTGATTTGATTTTTTGGTTTATGTAAAATAATGATTACTGTCCCTCATTTTCTTTGTTTTTTTTTTGTTTGTTTTGTTTTATTTTGTTTTTGTTTTTGTTTTGTTTTGTTTTTTGAGACAGATTTTCTCTGTGTAGCTTTGGCTGTCCTGGACTCACTTTGTAGACCATGCTAGCCTCAAACTCACAAAGCTTCACCAGCCTTTGCCTCCCTGAGTGCTGGGATTACAGGCATGCACCACCAGGGCCAGCTTTTTCTTTTCCATTAATGTGGGAACTTAGGAAACTTACAACTACAGACTTGCTTTGTCTTGAATTTCTAATGAGCAGCATGGGCTTTGAAGATAAAGACTTTGGGAAAGCAATTATGTATCTGGAAAGATGGCTCCATGGTTAAGAGCACTTACTGCTTGTTCTTCCAGAGGTCATGAATTTGCTTCCCAGAAGACATGTCAAACAACTCATAATTGCCTGTAATTTCAGCTGCAGATAATATGACACCCACTCCTGGCTTATATAGGCACTTGTACACACATGGCATACACTCACACAACTACACACACATGCACAGGAATAAAAGCTTATTCTTTTCTTAAAAAAATAGAAGAAACATATATGTTAAAATGGTAGAGGGTTAACTAAAAGTATATCTGTGTGTACATGTGTGTGTGTGCGTGCGCGTGCACGTGTGCGTGTAGAGAGAGAGAGAGAGAGAAATGAAGATGAGATGTTTTTAATCACAGTTCCATGAGACACCTCACTGAAGTAAAGAATGACTGTAATATATTCAGCAAAAAGACTGAAGCAGTGATACTTGGAATTTTTAAAAAGTTCTTTCCATAGACATGTGAATAGCACTGAGAAAAAATTAATTAGTACTCAATATTAAGAGAAGTAAGATCCGTGACTTTCTCCCGTACTCTGGTGACGCACATTTGACCATGTCCCCTGGAGGGGGAGACCTGGTGGTACTCAGAGGAAGGACAGCAGGTTACCAAGAAGAGACTTGATACCCTATGAGCAAATACAGGGGGAGGTAATCCCCCTCAGGAACAGTCATAGGGGAGGGGAGTAATGAAAAAATGGGACGAAGGGAAGAATGGGAGGATACAAGGGATGGGATAAACATTGAGATGTAACAAGAATAAATTAATAAAAAAAAATAAGAGAAGTAAGATCCGTAAAGGAGAAACATGCAGATATTTATTATTTGGTAAAAGAATACATAATATTCAGTAGGCCCATATGAAAAGATATTTATCACTAAAAAGTAAAAGAAATAGCAGGATATACGTAACAGCATGAATGAACCCTGAAAACCTTTTTCTAAGTGAATAAAGTTAAACCCAAAGGTTATACATTATAGTACTCCATTTATTTGAACACTAGACACATCAATCAAAAGAAAAAAATAAGTTTGTGCTGATCCAGAATAGAATGGGGGCAGGATTAAGAGACTGAAACTCTCTATTGTTCTCATGTTAGGATGAAGAGAACAATCAAGGATTAGATAGTAGTTAGGGTTGAGTAACCCCATGACTTAACTGTGTCTTTCAAAAGACTTAATTGAATCTTGTCTGTATTATCAATTTGTCTTTGAAATGCATCTGATCTCATGATATTTTTTCTGATGCTCTTTCTGCAAGAAATTGCCTTCCCTTTGTGTATTGTGTTGTGGATGGAAGAAATCTCAGAAGGCCCCACCACTAGATAAAGAGCTAAAGGCAACTAATGACAGTTGAGAGATGGAAAATCAATTGTCCCCAGGGATGGGCACTTTATTGGGTTATCCATTATCAAGTCATCAGTCCTAAAAACTTACTTATATATATTATAGATATAGACATAGATATAGATATATGTGTGTATGTATATGAGCAACACTAAATGGGCCCAGCAGACTATATTTATACCTTCATATGTATACATACATGTAATAACAATAATTTAAAAATAGTATAAATAATATATGAAAGTTGAAGGAGGGCTTGGTCATATAAGAAGGGGAAAGTAGAAGAGGGGAAGAGACTATGATATTATGGGACTACAGATGATTAAGTTCTATCATGCACATGTAAGAGATACCATAATTAAATGTATTATTTATGCAAATAATAAATGCTAATGAAATGAAGATGTTTAATGAGTGGGTAACAACCCTTTTAAAAATCTCTATTGAGTCAATGACACTAAATACAAATTTTAATTTTGCCCACTAGAGAGCTATAATAGTCTGGTGAGTCAGTCACTTTTCCATGATTCCAATGGAAAAATAACTGTAAATACAGGGAGTTTTTCCTTTCCCTCCATTTATAAAATTACCCTCACATTTTCTCCCTGGGAAAGTCTCCCTGCTCTTTCTCAGGGAGGAAGTCCATATGGCACAGATGAGAATTCAGTATCAGAGATACATTTACTCTCATCCCTGACTCTTGTTTGAAAAGTCATCCTTGCATGTAAAATGAAAACGAATAAAGTATTTCTTTATTCCATTAACGTTGAAATAAGTGTTCTGTGGCTAGAGAAATTACTAAGTGGTTAAAAGCATTTGTTACTCCTGCAAAGGATCAATTCAGTGTTCAGCACTCATGGGGTAGCTCATCAGATAAACACATACTGCACATATATACATGCAGGCAAAACACTCACACACATACAATGCAATATATTAATTTACAGGTAAAAATAAATAATACCCTAATTTCAACCACTTTGTTCCCACATTTATACCACAGAATAATGAACACAACTAAAAGCACTGCTCTTGTTGGAGTGGAATGAAATGTCAAACAAGTTAAAGTAAGCATGAAACATGGAAAAAAACTTTACTCTCTGTGTCTAAGTCATTTTGAAGATCTGGCCAATGGTTAACATAGCAACCTCAAAGTGATGATTCAGCATTAGAGATTCACACATGGTCAAAGTTTTGTGATCATATAGTCGTGCTGTCCCAATAAGATGATGAAAAATCTGCAGAACAGATAATTTTTACCTATTCTCCGAAGTTCACATTTCTACCTGCTCTGAGACCTAGACAATAATGTTGGAAATATCTAATTTATTGTTACAAAGCATCAATAATTTTCCATGATTTTGAGTTCATGTTGCCTTTCTTGTTACTTCACAACAAATCTGAACCGTTTTTAATGTAATAGACATGGCCTTGTTATTCTAAGGGTGCTTTGGATGAAATATTGATTGTCTTTGTGAGCATCTCACAGATAATGGTCTTAGAAAACGTGGCTAAATTGCTTTGTCCTCTTTCACTAGAGTGACAATGATAACTAAGAATGGCTTACTTGTTCATGTTTGAAACAGTTGACTCTGAATATACTGATCCATTCATTTATCAATTTATACATTTCCAGATAATATTTTCTGAAGCACTTCCTATCATCTGTACATTGATACTTGTTAGACACACTAACTTGTGTACTTAATAATTTATAAAGTGTGAAGTGAAACGATTTGCTTCAAAATATATTAGGCACAATTTAAATGAAAACTCCAAACTAATGATAATGTGCTTGCCACTGGCCCATACTATTACTGTGTTAAAAAGTTTTGCTTAGGTTTAACTTTAATAGATAAGACAGTAGTCCTGGGGCTGAGATTAATCTGCCTTCAAAATTTATCTCTAGTTATAACTGTTCAGTACACATTCTTTGGGAAGTAGTGTAGACTATATAAACATGATTGAATGGCCTATGGTCAGAGATTGATTATATCCATTATTTATTAGTAAAAAATATTAAATAATAATACTAATTTATTGCAAAATATATGCATATTAAAGTTTGTTAAGTACCTAATATATTATTATTAAAATATAGTACTCTAAATTTATTTCAAGTATGTAAGTATGTTAACTATATTAAACATATAAATAATTTACTTAATATATAAATAAATATGAATATATATGAACATAGATTAAAATGTATGTGGTATTTGTCTTTCCCACAAAAACACTTCCATTTGCTTTATCTTTAGTGGGTCTTAAATTAAATACTTTGGAAAAGAAAACAGCAAAAATAAAATAAAATTAGTGGGTGTCCAGAACGGAATGCCTTCATGGGGGTTTATTTCTACCTGTTCTATTTTGCATAAAAAAAATAGAAGAAGGTCAGAGTGATAGAGTTTAGTCTTGACCTTGACTTAAAGGATAGGACAAAGAGTTCTTCAGTCTCAATTTTCTTCTTTAAAGGGAAGAACAGAGGAAACAAAATTATTGGCTGCTGCTGTTACTTTATTATATTCTTGGGGTTAGGAGCAAGAGATCAATGATTAAGCATATGTCAACTATGAGCTTTGACCACAGAAATTACTGTATTTTCCAGCATATAAGATGACTTTTTAACTTTTTAATGCCTGGGTGTCTGTGCCCTGCCTACAAATAGACACATACCAGAGTCTGCTGTACAGAATGTGTGTTGGAAGAGCAGGAGTCTTAGATATGGGAAATATATTCCAAACTCTATATTTTAACTGGAAAAGTTGAGGGTCATCTTATATGGCCAGTCATATGCTAGAAATATTTTCGTGATGAATCTGTCTGTCTCTCTCTTTTTTTTTTTTTTTTTTGAATCTGTATCTTTTTCTGTTCATTGTTATATATACAATGATGTACATGAGCATTCTTTTTCTAAATTTTCACTATCTATTGGATAATCTGCTAATATTTGAATGAAAAAATTATATAAAAGGAAGAAAACACTATATAACTTATCCAATGTAATATAATTGCAGATTGCTATTTTGTGCATAGATTGCTTTTTTGTATATATTTTCACATGGAATAATGTCAAAACATGCCTTGGCCTTATCATTGCAGATGTTATCTCTAATAATTTAAAAACCCATCACTGCCCTCTTCCTTATCTGCTGACCACTTTTACTGAATTATATATTTATAGTGAGCTCAAAGCCATCATACTCTGTTGAATAGTTTAACCCATATATTAAAGGTGGATAAAAAATTATGTGAAGTAATTTTCTAGCTGTACTATTAAGTACACAGTGTGATATCTAATGCTTATTGTAAACTCAACTGAAATTAGAATCGCTTATGTGACAAGCCTCTGGTCATGTTCATAAAGTGGTTTCAGGAGTGTTAACAGAAGTAGGAAAACATACCCTGAACAGAGGCAGTACCGTCCTGTGCACTAGGGTGCAGGCGAGGAAAATATGTGCGCTGAGCCTCAGCATCCACTGACATCTGCTTCCTGACTGCAGATGCTGTGTGGTTAGTTGCATCAGGCTCCTACCAGCACCACTACCACAGCTTCTCTACCATGGTGCACTGCATCCTGAAATCATGCGGCAAGGCCCACCCTTTCTTCCCATAAGTCATACTTCTCCAGTGTTTCCTCACAGAGATGTGAATACTAATAGAGTAGGTTTCGGTGATCAACGTTATCCTGCACACCAGCAGCTTCAATTTGCAATGGTGCTTATAAAGCTAACAGAACCTTTGTTGTTCTCTGGAACATGGACTTCACATCCTTGTATTTAGTGTCTGCTCAGCTTTGCCACTTGACTGTTTCTTCCACAGTCAGATGTGCTGCTTGTTAACTAAGAAATAAAAAGAAATAATGATTAAACTGTGTAGATGTTACCCCTTTCCCTTGCTTTATTTGTTGTTCATAGCTAACTACAGCATGGTGGTTTCTCCTTTCCTCCAGGGAGACATTCTTCCCCTGGCTCCCCAGCATTTTATTTCTCTCTGAGTTGTTGCCTTGTTTTTCTTTCTACCCCCTGCTGAAATATTCATTATTACTCCCCCTGACCTACTCGGCTATGTTCTTTCTCCCTCCTTCTTGTACCCTTTTGCTTTATCGGTCTAATTATATCTTGCCTTAGAATACAGATTTAAAGCTAATGAAATTGTGTTTAAATACACCTTGGAACTCCAACTGTTCACCTCCCTCTGAGATGAAAAGAGTAAAGTTCTAATGTATTTCTTTAAAATTCCCTAGACTAGTATGTTCATATATGACAAAATGTTTCATATGTATTGTTTTCTGTGCTCCTTTGAGAAAGATTGTAAACTACTTTATCACATTCTCTTCTTTTGCAGAAAAGAGTATCATATCCCCTCACAATCATCGAAATTATAATTCAAAGAAAGCATACAAATCCAAAATAAATTCCTGGTCTTCTCAGAGCAAAAGGGTAAATATTAAAAATGCAGCAGTATTTGTCAGGGTCAACCATTTACCACTTTTCTGAGAATCTGATGTGATCCTCTGGAGAATTCTCTGTAAAGTTATGACTTACAGATGAGACAGATGACTATGATTGGACCACACGTGATCTTTGCAAAACAGAAATTGCCCAGTGAAAAATGAATGGTTCCTGCCCATTTTCTTTTACTTTCTTTAGTAGAGTTCTTTGGACACCCTCCTAAGGAATTTGTTTCCATTCTGTAATATTTACACATAAACTTGGGATGCCATATAATAATTATCCAGCTAGACTGTCTTAGTTAGTGTTTCTATTTACATGATGAAATACCATGACTATAGAAACTTGGAAGGAGAGGGTTTATTTGGACCATTATTCCACATCACTGTTCTTTACTGAAGAAAATCAGAGCAAGTAATCAATCAGGGTGGGGTCCTGAGGGCAGGACATGATGCAGAAGCCATGGAGGAGTGCTGCTCACTGGCTTGCTCCCCAAGTTTTATACTGCCTGCTTTCTTACAGAACTCAGGACTAATTGCCCAGGAGTGTCCCACATGACAATAGGCTGGGATCTTCCACATCAATCACTAAATGAAAAAAATGCCCTACAGATTTACCTATAACTCAGTCTTAAGGAGACATTTTCGCAGTTGAGGCTCCCTCCTCTGTAGTGACTATAGATTGTATAAAGTTGACAGAAACCTAAGCAGTAGACAGAAATAGCAAAAGTGTTAAGTTGATGTGCTAGTTTTGTTGTAATTTCTGTAAAATTTCTGTTAAACTCTCTACTGGATTACATTTAAGATGAGGGAAGGGGGAAGGGATTATCAACTATATTTATAATTGCTGATGAATTTATTTCTATTTTTTGTTTTTGTTGTTGGTTTTTTGTCTTTTTCTGGTTTTTGTTTTGTTTGGGTTTTTGGCTTTTTATTGCTTTGTTTTTTGTTTATTTGTTTGTTTGAGATGAGGATTTTCTGTGTAACCTCGGTTGTCCTGTAGACCAGGCTGGCTTTGAACTCCTAAATCCACCTGCCTCTGCCTCCTGAGTTAAAGCTGTGTACCACCACCACCACCTAACAATTAATTTATTATTTAAACTTGATCTTTAATTCAGTTAATCTATAAAAATTAAAATGAATTAATTAATTTTAAATAAATGTGTTGGAAAACACTGCTGATTGAGGTCACAGTCCACCATGTCTGGATACCTCTCCTGAGAATGTCAGAATGGAAGACTCCCTTTCTCACCAGGGGGCTTCTTTCTCTCTGCCTGAATTCCTCTGGAAAGTGTCTCTAAGCACAACCCTGACTCCTGAAGGAAGTCACATAGCCGTTGGCCAAAAGGCAGGTTCAACCTCCTTTCTCCAAATAAGAATCTGCCTGAAAAGTATCTAGGATTCCTTAAATGTAAATAATTCTGGACACCTTAAGCCAAGCAAATAGTATATATCCACCCTGGGAAATCCTCACCCAAAACCCAAGAACTATATAACTCTTGTTCATCTCAAATAAAGTTTATCTGTCTCACTGAAGCCGCACCTGGAAATCAGTCATTCTATCCTACTCATAGGCTGTCTAAACCTCCCAGCCCATTGCCTCTGTTCCCTTTGCCCTCATGGACCAATATCAGCCAATGATCCCAAAGGGAAAGGAAGATCACATAAATATATGTTTTGCTTACTATTTAGAAACCAGTATGGAATTTTGGTCTTTACTGTTTCCTTGAAAGTTATTGACCTAAATATACAAAGATATCACTATCTTAGTACTATCAATGAACTTCAAAAACTTATTCATTCTACTGCTTAGGTTTTCAAATCATGTGTGTGTCAAATTATGGTGTTGTGCCTACAGTGAGGATTCTAAGTGAATTTGTTCCAAAATTTGATCATCATCTTTTTATTCTTTCTGTGAATTATCTGAATGTCTATTTCCCTTCAGTCTTTTATGTTAAATATAAACATACATGTAGTTAACATAATGTGTAAAATCCATATTTGATAATGGTATAAAATTTTATACAAAAATACATTATATTTATATCATTCCAAACACTGCCTCTTCTCCTCCTTCCCCCACTCCTTCTTCTCTCTGATTCACTACTATTTCCTCTATAATTATTATTATTACAAGTATACATATAAACACACAAATATATTCACACAAAGTCCTGAGTCTTGTTAGCATTATTATATGCACATATGCTTACGCTTAGGGCTGACCAATTGGGACTGAATAACCTATAAGTGGCCTACTCCCTGGAAAAATTGGATTCTCCTTAACTCCACAGCCATTGCCTTCCTTCTGTTCTTCATATAGGAAAAGAACCTTGGAGATTTTTCTGACACCCCCAATAACATGTCAGCTGGCATGATCATTATGTAGGTTCTGTTCATGCAGCCATAATGTTGAGATTTTATGGGCACAGCTTTCCTGTTGTGTCTAGTAGAAAATGTACTGCTGTAGAAATCCTGCATCTCTTGTTCTTATAATCTCCCTTTACCTTTTTGCAAAATCCCTAGTGCCTTAAGCATAGGAATCACATTATAAATATATTAATTGGGGCAGGGCAACTCATAGTCATTACTCCCCACATTTTGAGTAGTTATGGACCTCTGTAGGAGCCTTATATCTGCTGGGAAAAGTAAAGCACGTATTTGATGATGCATGAAGTCCTTCTAACCACTTACCTGTGGGTATAAGTGCTTAGAATATACTTAACAACTATTGCTTCAGGACAATGGTTCTAACACATTTTGATATTTCTAGACACTGATAGTTGGCTAGGTTTATGGTACAAACCATGCATTCCTATGTACAGAGTAATACTGAACTATAATTATGTAGCTATTCATTAGTGTCCCCGACTCACACATACATGATTTGTGTCATTATTACACACTTGGAGGTATCCTGCCAGGTCATTCAGGTAGGCATTTATAGAGTTAACAACTCGGTCAGCCTATTGATTATTTTCTCCCTTAGCATCTTGATGAATACCTACTGATACTATGAGAGACAGACCCCGGGAAGAATGTTCCCAGGTCATTTTCCGCAAGTTTTGTGTCCAAAGTGTGTGGTATCTTCAAAATACCTTACAGTTCTTGGAAGCAATCAAGGCAATAGCAGTAGCTTACATTGTTTTGGGTGATTGCCTCAGTGTCCCAGCACAACAAACAACTCAAAGGCATTTGTTAGACAGTCTGTGGTGCCTGGATAGAACATAATAACCCATATGACAATTTGATTTACACTGTATTTCTATATGTAGTATACACATGTGTGTACCTATTTTAAATGAACTCATGAAATTTCCTATAGATTTTGCAAACATCCTAAGTGTTATTTATTTCTCCTCCTCTTTCTATATGCCTATTGAAACAGACCTAAGCTAAAGTGTATAGAATTCATTTATTATAGCCATCTTTTCCTCAGATAAAACATCACTCCATGAAAATAAGACAGTGATAAAGTACAGCACTTTGAAAGACACAGTAATGCCATCTGCAACTCATTTCCTTAGCTGAATCAGAAGAACTCAAAGAGAAACAACTAAGGTGTGACAGACTGATTCTACTTTGCATCTCTATTATCTAAAATTTGGCTCACACAAAAGTGTTGTATTTCTCTCACTTTAGAAAAAAAAGTCAAGAGTATATCTTACCTAAACTTAAAAAACCAGATACTGTAATGACTAAACCTGAAAGATCCCATATACACTGACTGCAATGATTCAGCTAAATCATATTTTATATGTCATTGCTTTGTTGTCATATGTTGGGTTTTTAAGTAACAGTTGTTTGCTTTTACTCTGTGTATTATGTAACATTCTTTCAGGAAGTTACAGTCAGGAGTCATTTGTGGAAATGGCCAAAGGAATTTCTATGACTATAATAGCAATTTCTCTCTCTCTCTTACTACTGTATTTTATATTTTTGAGCTAACATGTAAAAGTTAGCAAGTTACATAGTATAATTTAATTATGGGGTCAAGAGACATAACAATATTATTGCTTTTGTGATTCAATTTTATGATATGAGAAAGCTTCCTGAGCAACAAGGTTACAGCATATTTCATCTTGCTCATCCCTCTGCCCAGAATACTATATGGATAACTTCAAGAGGCTGGGTGAAAAGCATGAAGTTGGAACAGTAGTAGCCTGGCATGTAACACTGTTATGACTAGAGGCCTTTTGCATGCACAATGTTTTGACAGAGTGCTGAGTGTTTGTCAGTAGGAGTGTGTAATTCAACACAGAAACCATTCTCCAAATTTTTGGGAGCCCAATTGGCTCTCAAACACACAATTTGTGTGTTTCCTTGCCAGGTTCTTAAACATCCTTTCAAGTGTCTTTTTGTTCACAAGGCTGCAAAAACGCTGGCTTGTCTGTGTGTTTGGCCATCTACTGCTATTATAAGTCTAGTGTTGAAGCGTGAAATATCAGAATTATGGAATCTTTGCAAGAGTGTAGTGGTCATTCCCAGTGTACCAACTGTACTCTTTCTTCTGTAAAGTAGTATTAAAGAATTTTTAACTCTATACGCATATTTAGGTTAGGAATTTTGAGCAGCTTAGCAGTGGTTTTGATTCAGAATTCTCTCAGGAAATTTCAGTCAAAAGGTGTCAACCCTTTGAGGACCATCTTACCAATTCCCACAGAGGTAGTTAATATTCCTTCCAATGGCGAATAAGATTCCCCCTTCCCCACATTTTTCCTAGCACTTTTTGCCCTTTGTTTTCCTGATGATATCCAGGTTAAGGGAAGTCAGATAAAATCTCAAAGAAGCTTTAATTTTAATTGGCATGTTAGCTGAAAATGTCAACATTTTAAAGCATTTATTTAATAATGTTTCTTACTTTCAAAAAACTCAACTACCCCTGTCTGTTTCTTCCAATGATTGTTTCCTCTGCTGTCAAACAGCTTATTAAATTCATGCAATCATTATTGAGAATTTATATCTATTTCTTGCTGTATGCATGTCTGTTTTTTGTATCAAGGGTAATATTAGCATCAAAGAATGATGTGGGTGGCATTCTTTGCTTCATGCTTTTGAGAAGATTTTGACATGTATTCATGTTAGCTACTCCTTAAAGGTTTGCTAGAATTCAGAAGTGAAGTCTTCCAATCTTGGTCTCTTGTTTTAGATGAAACTTTATTACTTTTTCAATCTCATGATTGTTAAGGTTCTATTTGAGGTTTTTTATAGCTTCTTGATTTAATTTTGGTAGGTTATAATACTTAGGAAAGTTTCCATTTTTTCTACATTTTCCAATGTAGGAAACATAATATTTGAAAATCTTCCCTAAATATTCTGTATATTTCTTTTTTAATTTTTGTATTCATTCTTCTCCCATATATTACATCCCAACCACAGCTTCCTCTCCCTCCTCTCCTGCTATTCCATTCTACCCACTTTGCCCCATACACTCCTTTCCTCTTGAAAAAGGGACAAGCCTCCCAAGAATATCAACCAAGTATGGCATATCAACTTTTAGTACCACTAGTGCCTCCCCTTCTATTAAGGCTGGATGAAGCAACACAGTAAGAGGAAAAGAGTCTTAAAAGCAGGCAAACGAGTCAGAGATAACACTTGTTTCCATGGTTAAGAATCCTACAAGAAGAGCAAGATACACAACTGTAACATATATGCAGAGGGCCTAGGTCAGACCCATGCAGGCTCTCTGTTTGCCAATTTAATCTCTGTTAGCCCTTTTGAACCTAGGTTAGTTGATTCTATGGGTTCTCTTGTCCTTCACCCCTCTGACTACTACAATCTTTCCTCTACCTCTTCCACAAGATTCTTTGAGCTCTGCCTGTTAGCTGTGTGTCTCTGCATCAGTTTCCATCAGTTACTAGATGAAGCTTCTTTGATGACAATTCAGCTAGGCATCAGTCTATGAGTATAGCAGGATATGATTAGGAATCCGTTGACTTTTTTTCTTTTTTCTTTGCCAGTCATGTTTGGTTCCATTCTAGGTCTTTAGGCCATCCATCCTCTGGATTCTGGCCTTCTGGGTAGTATCAATGGTGGGCTCTCTCTCATGCCATATGTCTCAAGTTGGCCACTTCCAGAATTTCATTACCCCAGCACATTTTGTAGGTAGGACAAATTGTAGGTCAAAGGTTTTGTGGCTGGGTTGCTGTACAAATCCATCCACTAGAACTCTTGCCTGGTTAAAGGAGATGGTCAGTTGAGGCTCTCTAGCCCCATTGCTATGAATCTTAACTAGCTTCACCCACATAGAATCCTGGTACTTTCCATTGCACTAGATTTCTAACTCATCCTCAAGATGTACCCTAATTTCAGTTCTCTCTCCTAATAATCTCTCCCTCCAACCTCCTTGCACATTATACTTCTTGTATCTGTCCCTACCTACCCACCAACTCTACAGAAAGTACTAGAGAAAAACTCCAACCCAAGGAGGCTAGCTACATCTGTGAAAACCTAGAAAATAATTTCACACCATCATAACAAAAAGATGGAATACACACATATACTCACACACATATACACACACTACCAACAGCAACAACAACAAAAGATAGCAAGAATTAACAATCATTGGTCATTAATATTTCTCAATATCAATGGATTCAGTTTCCCAATAAAAAGACAGGTACTAGAATGGATCAAAAAACTGCATCCATCCTTATGTTGCATCCAGGTAACACACCTCAACATCAAAGATTAACTTAATCCACCTTTCATAGTCTCTGTTGAGAAGTCAAGTATAATCTCATAGGATTGCCTTTATATGTGACTTGACCTATTTCCTTTGTTGCTTTTAATATTCTTTCCTTGTTCTGCACATTTAGTGTTTTTATTAATATATGGTGAGTTCAATCTACTTGGTGTTCTATAAGCTTCTTTTATGTTTCTAGGCATCTCTCTCTTTGGGTTGGGGGAGTTTTCTTCTGTGATTTTGTTGAAAATATTTTCTGGGCCTTGGAATTGGGAGTCTTCTTCTATTCCTATTATTCTTAGGTTTGGCCTTTTTATTATGTCCCAGATTTCTTGGATGCTTTGTGTCAGGGACTTTTTAGTTTTATATTTTCTTTGACTGATTTATTGATTTCTTCAATCATATCTCATATGCCTCAGATTCTCTCTTCCATCTCTTTTTTCTGTTGGTGTTACTTGTGTCCAGAGTTACTGTTCTCTTCCATAGGTTTTCCATTTCCAAGATTGCCTCGTATTATATTTTCTTTATTCCTTCTAATTCTATTTTTGGGGTCTTAAACAGTCTTACTCATTTCTTTCTTTGATTTGATTTGATTTTCCTGTATTTCTTTAAATTAAGGTTATTCAACTCCTTTATCTGTTTGATTGCATTTTCCTGAAATTCTTTGAGGGATTTATTTTCCTCCTTTAAGGACTCTATCATTTTAATAACCATAAATTTAAGATCATTTTCTTGTACTTTAGGTATGTTAGTATCTCCAGCACTTGCTGTGGTAGTATAGCTATTTTTGAGTGGTGTCATGTAGCCCTGGGTTTTGTTGCTTGTGTGCTTATGCTAACCTCTAGCCATCTGGTTATCTTTGATGATAGCAGGCCTGGTGGTCTCTAATGTCCAGGCAGTTCAGTGTAGGCAGAGAAGGCTCTAAGTTGAATGTTGCTCAGGCCAGCACAGGGCTCCTTGGCTTGGCATATGGGCAATGTGGGTCAGACCCAGAGTACTGCTCATCTCTGCTAGCCTTGTTTCAGGTGAGATAGGCATGTCCTGGTGTCATCAGGGACAGGGCTGTAAGCTGAATGTTGCATGGCTCCCAACTGGACCACTCAGGATGGCAGACAATGGGGGTTGGGTCCCATCTACATCTCACATTTCTGGTGGCTGTGATCCAGATATAATGGGTAGATCAGGATGATCACAAGAGAGCTTTGGCATTATGAAGTCGACTTGGCAGTGAATGGGTTCTGGCTTTATGGAATCAGATTCAGCCATGTGGCCCTTTGCTACTGAAGCAGGCAGTGTGCTCCCTGCACTCAGGTTGGTCTGGGCTTTGCCATCTTGGACCCATGTCCTGTATGCTCATATTATCCAGTTGGTTTCTGCAGGGGGACCAACAAAACCATGGGTTGGGGGTAGGATGCTGACCTCTGGTATGTAGGCATTAGGGTTAGCAGCAGGGATAAGGTCTGATTGCTGAAGAGGAGTGCCCATGGAACTGGGGACCCGCATTCCATATAGGCATCTAAGTCCCAGTAAGATTTTCTGGACTCCTGGACCTAGGAGACAGCTGCATGGGGCCGGGAACTATGCATCCCCAGCTCCCAGGATGTCAGCTCCCATCTGGGAAACACTGATGTCTTCTGTGGCCATCTGTTAAGTTACTCACCATAACCAACCAGTCTCTGGTCTTCTGCCACTCAGATACAGTACACCCTGGCCACCACCATGATGGAAGTGTCTAGCTTATTTTCTATTTCACATTTGTTTTGTGTGTTGACTTCTATGATGTCATTTGTGGACATCATCACTGGTAAAAGGCTTGAAGATAACATCTAATTTGATATTAATTTTTAAATCTAAACTACTAGTCTGTTTCCTTTTTGTATGGTGGTGGTGGTGGTGGTGGTGGTGGTGGTGTGTGTGTGTGTGTGTGTGTGTGTCTGTGTGTGACTCACTATGTAGCCGAAGACAAACTTGAATTTCTTACCCTCTACCTCCCAAGTATGTTTATCACTGTGCATTACCACCGTTAGCATATGTTGTGCTAGAAATTGTACAGAGTACTTCTTGCACGTTAGGTAATCACTCTGCTCAGTTGTACCATCTCTCCAGCCATAGTCTGCATCTTTTAAATGGAAAGCTGGAAGTATTTGCATCACAGTCTATTATTGAGAGGAATTTACTAATGTCTATAATTTTTCTTATTGTTGTTCTGGTTTGGTGAATCGCTATTCCTCATTTTTCAAAGCTCCTGTTAGAATTAGGGGTCTGTTAGTTTATTGTATTAGTGATGATGAATTTCTTTCTCTTTGTCAATTCTTTTCATGATTTTTTTATGTGCATTCACAAGTGACTCTGCCTTTTTCTTTGTTTATATATAGTATTATGTTAACTATTTTCTGCAGTGCTGACTTGCTTATCTTGAAATGTCCTAAACTCTATGTACAAATTAAAAGATAGATCTGTTGACTATAAAAATTCTAGCTGACACTTACTCATTCTGGACTTGAAATATACTGTTTCGCCCTTTCATAGCTTTTAGAGTTGCTGATGGAGGATATAGTAGCTTTATGTTTTTCTCTGATGCATGAGTTGGCATTTTTTTCTTATAGCATTTAATATTCTTTCTTTGCGATGCTTCTTTGATGCTTTGTGTGTTAAGTGCATGTTTTGTCTGCACATGCGCACAATTGTCTATACAGGTGCACTCTGTGACTATGTTGCCTGGACACTTGTAGGCATGCAATAAAAATGTTTACAATGCACAAGCAATCAACAATAGCATCAGCTAACAAGAGCCCTTAGGAGAAGCAAGTGTGATTGTGCTTTAAGGTCAGCTGTGCCTGGGAGGTTTGTATGACAAGGCACAAGGAAGAAGGCCCTTGAGAAGCGACTGATTGGGAAGAAGCACCTTCTGCTCCTGAGAAAGCAGAATGAAGTGTATATTTTCAAGGCATAAACACAGGATAACAAAGATCCATTGTGGCTATCCTGTTAATTAGATGACAGAGAGTGAGTGTTGAATGCCAGGTGTCTGAACATTGTTTCAATCAAGGCTGAGAAGCAGTCACTGAAGGTTTTTCCTGGTCCTGACTTTTTGCTGTGCTAGCTTCTTGTCATGGTGATTAACATGACTCTGACAGATAAGACAGCATGTGTAAGACAGAGTGACCTTTGTTTTACCTGTCTTTGTAGCAATTATATCTTTTGTCATAAAGACAGAAAAATTACAAAGGTAGGTCAAAATATGTTTTAAGTTTGCTAAAACTAAATGAAAGTGAGAGTTGATATGACCATTCTCTAAAGCAATGTTAAAGCTGGTCAAAGCCTTAAACCTGTTCACACATGTATTAGGACATAGTTCTAATATGTGGCAAATTAGGACTTTTGTGAATATTGTATTTATTATACTGAGAAACTGTAGCCTAGTGACAAAATATTAATGAGAGAAACTGTCCACACAGGAAGTCTGATTGTAAGAAAATTTCTTAAGCAAATTTCTTTTTAATCAGCTCTAATCTCACTGTGCTGTATATAGAACCCAGTCACTAATCTTTAAAGACACCTTATATAGTTACCTCTTCAATTTCAACATATATGAATAGACAAGAGTATATATTTGGTCTATATATTCCTTTAGTGTTTGGGAGACTCCTCTTGCATATGAAAACCAATATAAACAGCCAATTATGTTGATTTCATTTTTTCTTTTTTTAATTACGTTTCTTTTTAATGTATACATTTATATTATTACACATGAATAAAATAAACTACATACAGCAGGAAGAACTATGAGACAATCAGGAATTATATAAATATTATATTCATAGTGATTTGGCTATTTGTATTTGGCAAACTTGAAATAAGCATCTTTCCTATCTTGTTGGGTCTAAATTTCTGAATGAAGATCAATATCTATCATATCTCATCTCTATTAACTTAAAACACCTATCTTGATCTAAAAATACCTTAGTCCCTAGCATACTAAGCTTAATTGTAAGACTAAACTATCTGGTCTGCAACCCCATCAGAGATTTGAGAAGGAATAAAACTTAAATACCTGAGTGAGTGAACTAGAAGTACAGATTAGCAGGTTCCAAAATGAAAAAAAAATGACTGAGACAGTTTGCTGCCTGAACAGTCACCCAACACTCTCTATAATGTTGGAGCCTCATTTTCGGCCTTCTGGCCCAATATATCTGACAGACATATTTGTGAGGCAGGAACTATTGAGGACTAGCTTACCCTGTCTTGGCGGAGTTTGGCCATCGACTCTGCCTGCATCTAAGCTTGTCTATTTTTAGGCAGAATTCTGTCTGTGGCAGAAATGAGAACATTTTGGCCAGTGGCTTGTTTGGCACATTTGAAGCCAACTCCTTAAGGAGATTCTTTGATGCTCATCATCTTCTTTGAGGCAGGCGGGGTGTTGCCAGGAGTTAACTTGTCTTGTTGTCAAAGAATCTTTAAAATAATAAAAACATCTTTAAATGCCATATTCTGTAGGTCTCTGAGGATTTTGAAGACTTTATTTAACTGTTTACCTCATATAGCTATAGAATCATATCTATCTTTTAGACCTAGAATATGTTTTAATGATTATTGACTAATCAGAAAATGGCATAGTAGGAAAATACCCTATGCATGCAATTTTTAGCTACAGTAATTATTATCATTTTGTTTGCGTCCACTTTGTGACAAGGTCTCTACTTAATGTTCTACCTCCACTGATATTTCAAATCCAGATGGATTTTTTGATAATATCTCAGTTTAATAGTTAGAAAACTAAAGATAAGGTAAAAGCTGCCAATATTCCAATGCTTACAAAGAAGGGTGTGATGGAAATTCGAGTTTGATAGTGTTGAAATGGTTGTGCAATTGGTTGATTTTTAAGCCCATGAGATAGCAAGGTTTTGTTTTATTTTTATTGTAGACTGGATATTTGGGGTAGAAAACAATATGCTACATTTTAGCTGTAGGCCTCACAAAAGGTTTATTTTCACAGTCCATACCTAGACATTTTGAAAATATTTTAGAGACTTATCCAGTTGAATTGGTTTGTTTCAGATGCTTCTGGATAGAGTGAGTAACACCAGGTTTTCTGTATATATAACAATGTCTGATAAATAATTAGTCATGAAGAGAAAAAGAAATAAAGTCTATGTCAATATTTCTGTCATTGCTTGCAGTAGTGATGTATAGTTTATTTCCAGTGATGTTTCCAGTTTATTTCCAGTGATGATGCCTTGTATTTGCATAGAATCATATAGTTCAATAAATATCATAGCCATGGAAATTTTGCATTAGTTTTACAAAAATAGAAGTTTTCAACTAATCTCACAATTTGTATGTTTCAAAATTAAAGTGCCTCGAGGACCTTAACTTGTTTGGGAATGGCGCATAAATTGGACTTCCTGGTACCCCATTGGCATATGTTTAAAATCAATTTACAAGCAAAACATGATTTTGAAAACAATGCGTCACTCTGCTTACATAGTTTCTGCCTCCTGCTCTATGTTTTACAGGAGAGCTCTATTTGCTTGGAGTAATTTTGAACACAATTCTTGAGAAATTGTTTTCTTTAGACAGTTTGAAACATTAAAATTAGTCATATTTAAGGACAATTCTTTGCATACAATATAAAAATTCCTGCTGATTATGTTTAAATTAAAGTTCATTATTTTATGTACACATATATTCTGGTAGAGGATCATTTCCTAGTGAAATCTGTGACCACAGCATAAAACAGACCCCAGAAATCTCTTTTAGTAAGTTATCAGTGAGTGAATGCTTTATACCTTCGTATTATGTATGTACATATGTTTATACTTTGATTATTTTTCTTCTTCATTTTCAAAGCCAGATGTGAAAAGTTTTGCGTGTGATGCCAATCTTTTTGTATAGGCAGTTTGAGTTGTAGTCGTAACTGGAGAGGGTAGAGCCTTTTGTAGAAATTGCTTTTATCACATTAATCACAGTTCCCTTTCAAATAGTACACTTGATCAGCCTTTACCCAGGTAAAATAAAGAACCTCAGTTGTAACTGGTTGTGCACTAGTGGTAATATTCCACCCTTTGATTATAACAGTGTAGTCTTTCAATGCTCTCATGTATTTTTGTTACTTCCTTCAAAATATTAGCAAATATTTTACAATTTATTAAGTATTCCCAATACTTCTGTTATAGTTAATTTAAGTAAATGTTTATCAAACAGTTATCTTATGGAGGTTAAAGATGACACTGTTCATGGCTGAGGAGATGGCTTAGTTGATAAAGAGCTTCCATAAATGGGAAGCCTAGAGTTTGGATACCAAACACCTATGTGAGACTCAGGAAGGTGTTCTAGCTGTGTGTAATCTTAGCACTCAGGTGACAGAGACAGAGATTACTGAGGCAAGCTGGCTGCTTCATAGACAAGGACTAGAATTGGTATTTCTAGGTTCAGAGAGAGACTTTGTCTCAGTAAATAAGATGGCACACAACTGTAAAAACACTCAATATTGACTTTAGGCTTCTACATGCACACATGTGCTTACATGTAAAAACAATCATGTAAAACACACACACACACACACACACACACACAAATAATGCCAAGAAAAATGTTTTTCATAGTTGTCATACCAGTTAGACTGTATCTGGTTCTATGCATGTTGTCTATACACGAGGACAAATTATTTGATATTATACATCCTAGAATAGAAAATTAATTGGGGAAATTACATAGGTTGGGTTTTAGCAAAGAAAAAATATGGAGGTCTCATGATCTCTCATCTCACCTGAGGACGTGGCAGATGAGCGATTCTTTAGTCTGCAACATAGACGTGTCTCTATGTTAAAGCCGCCCTCCGTACATACTAACACAGTCTACCACATTAGTAAAATAGAATATTTAGACCCAAGAACACTCTTTGAAGAAATTCTGGAAAGAATTCGTGTTACCAGCATCTGAGGATCCTCATACCCTGTAGAATGGTATGGTATCGTTGAGAAAGAGGTGGAGGCCACTGGTCACATGTCGAAATTAAGTGTGAATGCAGCCCCTCTTCCATGTAAGCCCAGGAATGGCTCTATCCTAATCATTCCACATATCTGTGTCACACACAATGCATCCCCAGCATTGTTTTTACAATTGTACACCTTGAAACTACAAGAGTAGGTTAACATGATCCCAAAGCAGACAGGTACTACATGTTCTCAAAGTTGGTCACCTTTAGACAGACTCTCATCATTTAATGGAAGAATCACTATAATTACTGTGGGAATTAGTTATCATCACCTACTAGATGTGGGTGGCATTACACTAATCTCGACAAAACAATTGTAGCTATCATTTAATAATACTGGGTAAAATTTTATAATGTAATTATTAAATATTAAATGTAATTAATTTAATAATACTATATAAAAATTGAAGCCTCTAGGAGTTTATAACTATCAGTTTATTCCCAAAGTCTACACATTATGAATTAAAAATAGCTCTTTGTTCATGCCTCTACATGTGGGCATATTTGAAAGTAAAGAGTGACTACTATGCTTCTGGCTTCTGATGGGTATCACAGTAAAAATGAACCTTGCAAAATCTTGCTATTCCTACTTCCTTAGAGAGAAGTAAGCGAGAGTGTATTGAATTAAACCTAATTCTTGTAAACATCAATTTACATAAAAATGAGTTTACTGTCCAAATAATAGTGTATGCATTAGGCATATTTACTTAATAGTAACCTACATATGGAACATAGTTGCTGGTCTCAGGATTCTGTACTGTCTTAAGTGAAGATGATATGCCATTCGTAGTAATTTCAAGGGCAAAGATAGCAGTGGCAATTGTTTATTGACTGCCTCCTCAGGAAGAAACTAGAAACCAATCTAGCCATATCAGTTTACATATCTATATATATGCACATACATAAGTACTATGCATGCAATTATATTTTTACTTACCTGCACATTTTTCTACATGTCCCTTTTCTCAACATCAATGATACAAAGTAGGTTTTGGGTTTGTTTTTTTGTTTTCTTTTGTTTGTGCCTACTTCTCCGTTAACTCTGATTAAGATTTCTCTGATCTGCTCCCATAACTGTGTTAAAGTAAATATTGTTTGAGTCTTGGTAGTTGAGATTTAAAGCCCATATTTTCTCTGTGGGCTTTCTCTGTTTTCTGCACTCACAAACTTAGGTGGTGTTTACCAAGGAATGTAACTGGACAAATATCCTGGGCTTCATGGTGGGAAGGAAATAGAAGCCAAAGATACTCCAACCAAATTCTCATGGGACATTGGTTAGCCCTGCCAATCACAGCTCTTCCATCACTTACATAAGACAACCGATGTTCTTTTGTAGTACTCCACCAAGAGTCCATAGGAGTTCAAGAGGTCAGAGGCTTCCATGGGAATTACAGTAAATTAGTGCTGTTAGGAATAGACTGAAGTCTGAAACTGTGGATAGCAAACGAGAAGACAATACCTTTCTGTCTTTGGAACATGTCTTTAAGGCTCAGCATGACACTTCATACAGAGTTTGGAAGGATTTTTGCCAAGTAAACAGTGAGAAACTTTCTCTTTAATATAAAGAAGCAAAATAGAAAGACATCTCTTTTCTGACTCACGGCTCATGAGTCATAATTCTGATAAACTCCAGCCTGCGGTTTAGGCAGCAGGAGACATCTGGTGACTACAGCCCAGCTGTTCCTCTCAAAAGGTGCAAAAAAGAGTCAGCAGCCTGAAGGGATGAGAGATGGCACCCAAAAAAGTGGTGCTGGGTATCGAGGAAGGAGCCAAATGAGAAGAACAGAGACCTAGCCTGAACTATCCCATGTGTAAAGTTTCTCAGGTACCAAAGGGCTGTGAAGGAGGGCCTTCCAATGTTATCAAACCTGGGATTTCTGGGAGTGACTTGTTAATGTTCACGAGTCCTGAAAGACAGCCTGGTTTGGTTCCATCTACCCATATTAGTAACATATACAAGAGAAATAAATACCTCTACAAACAAATGCCATGTTTGAGAGGAGGAAAAAAAGAATTGAAGTCATCTAATTTTATCTTCTTCTTAATGAACTATTTTGTATCCATCAGTTTCTAACCAAGCAGCCACTGAAAGTTTTATTCATGCTGTGTTTGCCCCAAGCATTGATTTTTGCAATTCTCTTTTACAGCCTTCCTTTCTGGGGCGGTGTTGAGGTTATAATACACTCAAAATTCAGGAGATGCTTCTAGCCTGGAAGTGTCTTACTGTCTCTCTTCTGGCTTCCTTTAGTGGCTCCTCATATCAAACATGATTGCTCCTCTGATTTTAATTTTTACTTGCTGTGTCAGTGAAACAGCCTTGTTAGTGCTACTATTGAGCTCAGTTGGCAGTGCTGGGAGCCCTGAATAGTTTTGTACCCCATAAACTGCCATTAGCAAGTACAATGCACTAAGAATTATCTTCCGCTTATTATGCAAAAAGTTTCTGGTTAGTTTTAAGGGAGGAAAATGCATTATAAAGGATAGGGGAAAAGGAAGAACTTGAGAGCAAACTGTGTTTGCCTGTCAATACTGGAATCACAAAGCATTAGAATTTTAAGGAGCCCATTCAAATTTGATGTTTCTATTTAGAACTGACTTTAGGGAGTTTGTGTGCACTTGTTCTCCCATTTATTTTATTGTTACTTGCCCTGCTATAAAGCCAGCACTCTTCCTTGCTTTATGAGTGTACCATGCTCATTCTGGAATTCAGAAACATAAGAGGAACATTATGTAGCTCACATAGACATTAAGTAAATTTAGGGATGAATGGCAAATAAATTCAAATGTCGGCCAGCAGCCAAAACCTTAACAATTAGTTCAATTATCTGTGTATGACATTGGCATTAAGTCTTGTCCCTACATATATGCATGAATGAACAACAAATATCCATTCTTTTGCTTTTGTAGCTAAACAAATTTCTTCAAGTTATTTATAAAAGTAATAAATATTCTTATATAAAAGCCTTTCTTTTGTATTGAAGATTATTTATTTATTTATTTATTCTTAAATGCACATTTATATTATTATACACACATATATAATAAACTACCTATTGCAAGAAGAAGCATGAAACAGTCAGTAATTATATAAATGTTTCATTCTTAGTGTTTTGGCTATTTGTATTTGCCTTGAAGAAAACATCTTTCCTATCTCGGTGCGTCTAAAATTCGGAGTGTAGATCAATCTCCATCACTTCTTGTTATTATCTACTTAAAACATCTATCTAGACCCAAAAAGATATAAAGGACACTTTCAAAAGGGGAAAAGGTTGGGGTTTTTTCTTTCTTGGCTTTAAATGCATTTTTGATCTAAGTAAAGTATACTTGTCTCTTTGAATCATGATATCTTGTTAAAACTAATTGAAATAACTTGAGTACTTAATAGAGACCAAATATTGTACAAAATTCTTTCCAGCCTTATTTTTCCTTTTATTGAACATAAATTATCCCCTCATACAATCATCCTGATTATTATTTTCCCTCTGTCTATTCCTCCCAGTTCCTCTTCACCTCCTCTTCCCTCCAGATCCACTTCTTTAGCCTCTCATTAGGAAAGAACAAGCCTCTGAGAGGTTAAAAACAAAACATTTGATATATTAAAATACAATAAAATGAAGCAAAAAAAAAATGTATTGAGGCTGGACATGGCAACCCAACAGGAGGAAAAGAGTCCCCAGAGCAGACATAAGGGTTAAGAGTTCCATAGAATCATCAAGCCAAAAGCTGTAATATATACTCAAAGAACCTTCGATAAAGCTATGAACGCCCTGTGCTTGCTGCTTCTGTCTCTCTGAGTTCATATGTACCTAGCTTAGTTAATTCAAATGGCCTTGTTCTCTCACTTTCCAAAATTCCTTCTAGCTCCCAAAATACCTGCACCTCCTGCTCCTGAGGATTCTGCAAGCTCTGGGGGAAGGGATCTAACAGAGACCTTCCATTTAGACTCTATGCAGTGCCTGCTTTGGGTCTCTGCATCTTTGTCTCTCTGATGATGACTGAATAACGGCACTGATCTCTGAGTATAGCAGAATGTCGTTAGGAGTCATTTTAATAATACATTTTTTAGACCAGTATTGTTTGCTCTTAAGTTTGTTCACCCAAGAAGTGTCAGATCTGGCCCAATCTCATTTTAACCTGAAAAAGTGGCCAACCTATACTGGCCTCAGACACTATGTAGAAAGGGTTCAGTCCTAGCATCCTTGCTTTCATATGTACATAAAAGATGTGCGTTTTAGTTTAATTGTTATTTGAAAATTTAGTTTTACTCGGTGCATATATTACAGACTAAAAAAAAAGTAATACTTTGTAAAAACACCAAATGTCACCGTCTATGTCAGACTTGAAATTTATCTATTACTTATTTAATGAATGTGGGCTCTATAAGTAAAAAGTGTAGAGTATAACAGTCATTGGCACCATTTCTAGTCATAGTTTCCACTTGATAATTCTTAGGATAATCAATATGAGGTTTATAGGGTATAAATAAATTCTCCTGATCATATATCTGTTAAATAATAAAGAATTAGAGAGACTGTAGGTGTTTGCTGAAGAACCCTGGGGACCTGAGGTCAATCCCCAGAATCAATGCCAAAAAGAATCTGGGTATGGTGGTACATAACTATAATCTTAGCATAGAAAAGGAAGAGTCGAGAGGCATTGACTGGGCCTTGCTGGTCAGATAGCCAAGCAAAATCAACATACTCCATTTAAAAATGAGCGCGTGTCCATCAAAGACAAGGGAAAAATACTAAAACCCAAGTATGTGAAGCTTTTATTTGATTATCTCATTCCATTTGTTGGGAGGGGGGTAAACCCACGGTGGAAGCATGGAAATCATAGCAAAGAGTAAACTTTTGTCTTTTTTCGATGAAAGTGAACGTTATGTGTGATATTACTGTACAGAGTGAGAAGTCTCTCAGATAGGCTGTCCCTCTAATTTCTTTCCTTTACTTACATTTACACTTTGGCTAGTGTAATTTGAAGCCATCAGTCAGTTAAAAGTTAGTCACTATGGGGATCTCTGGGTAAACATCCAATCAGAGAAAAGGATGCATTATATGAAATTATATTGGCATTATGTATTATTGTGGTAGAGACCATATTATTGCTGATTCCTAAGCACAGATCAAGTTCCCAGTGGAATTTGGTGTAAATTCTGTATGGTTTTTAATTCTCTGAAGCCTCGGAGATTTACACAAGTACATTTTTTAAACTCATATTTGTACCTTCCTGTTTTCAGATGATAAAAATGTGGTTTGATTTTGTGATTTTTCCCAAACTGCTTCTTAGTTTGCTGGATATGTATGAATAAAAATGGCAAGCAAGCAAGGATTACAAGTGCTCTCTGTTGAGAATACTTGAAGCAGCAGCGAAAACCAAAGTGCTGCTGTTCCTGCTCAGTGAATGAGCTCTCGAAAGTCTCTACTTAGAGAAAGTTGCTCTTACTGACCAAAGCCAATCCTAGTGAGCATGCATCACAATATGGCCTCCATTGTGAATGCAGATGAAGGAGCTTTTTAGAACTTTATCAACAAATACACTTTCAGATTAGTTTTAATAACTTTAATTGACTTAATTTATTATTAACATATCCTCATGAATTTCTGAAGCTTTCCACTTCCTCTAAGACACCGTAACCAACGTAATGTACATGAGAAAGTATTTATTGGAGAATGTTTACAGTTTCAGAGGTTGAGTCCATGGCCACCATGGCCAGGGATATGGAAGCAGGCAGGCAAATGATGCTGGAGCTTATATATTTAGAGAAAAACTTCAGATGGAAGAGGAAGGGAGGGCGAGGAGGAGGAAGAGGCAGGGGGAAAGAGATAAAGGCAGAGAGCTAATATGAAATGACATGGGCTTTTGAAACCTAAAAGCCCACTCCCTTGCTCTCACAAGGCTCTGCCAACCATCCAAATATATGAGACTTAGGGAGCCGTTCTCATTCAAACCACCACAGTAATGCTTCACCCCCAAAATAAAATATAGATCTAATAAATTCTGAAATGTAATGTATTTCCTTTTATTGAAAATAAAAAAATAGGAATACTGTCTTTGATTTGGGGGACATTTTAGGATATCTTTGGGTATTAATCAGAAGTCTTGTATAACATGCTCAAAGCAAACCTAAAAATCAGTACTGACAAAATACATTATGAAAGTTACAGAGTGTGGAGATTGTCATTGTGAGAGAAGCAGCCCATCAAATCTTTGCTCCTCAAAATCAAGATACAAAATCTCACAGAAAAGATTCTTGTGTTCTAGTGATTTATGTGTCAGAAAAAAAAAATGGAATAGGTAAATTAAAACACAAGCAAATAATAGGAGAGATGGTTTCTAAAAAGTCAGACTCTGGAATTTTTAGTTAGTGGCTTATATGTCAAATGGCTTAAAAATAATTTTTGAGAAGTAGCTGGAATGTTGCTGAATGGTAAAGTATATGCTTCAATATGTATATAAACATATACCTATATTACTATATATGTATGTATGTATATTGTTTTAATTTGAGAGTGAAAGCTTTAAAATATAATATACCTCTTAAGCAATATATATGTATATATATACATTTGTTTGTTTGTTTTTGTTTTTCGAGACAGGGTTTCTCTGTGTAGCCTTGCCTCTCCTCGACTCAAATTTGTAGACCAGTCTGGCCTCAAACTCACAGTGACCTATCTGCCTCTGCCTCTCTGAGTGCTAGGATTAAAGGCATGTGCCACCACACCTGGGTTTAGCAAAAATTTTAAGTAGACACCACAGTATTATTGATCATATTTCCTATGTTATATTGGGAATTTCCGGAACATCCTTATTTTGCATGACTACAAGCCCAACATTTGAGGATCAGGATTTCCTCAGTTTCTTTCAAGTGTCATGTGTGAGGAGTAGGAGAAGGAAGCTGAAATTTAATAGGATGATAATACAGTAAATTATGCAATCTTATACAGGGAATAATTCTTCCTGAGTGAGATGTTCCTCGTTGCAGAACTTTAAACAGAAGCCCATTATAGCATAGTTATAATATGTGTAGATATTTCATGTAGAATAGCCTTGATAGCCAAAAGATAAGTAAAAGGAGCACAGCTGAAAAGCTGTTGAAGCAATCCATGTAAGACAACTGTGGTTTGGACCAGATATGTGCTATATGAAGTACTGGATTTTGCATGCATTAGAAGGTAAAGGTATATAACACTCTCTAATCATGACACTAAAATCTTAAGGCATCCGTGATTACTACATCAATTTAATTCATTCATGTCGGTTAAGTATTCCTTATCTGAAGTGGTTAAGATCAAATGTGTTCAGATTGGGGGTCAGGAGGAATGCTAGTATAAACATAATGACATATCTTAGATAAGGCCCAAGTCTAAACATCTAAATATCAAATTAATTTTCATCTAATGTGCATCTTTTAAGTATAGCTCAAAATAATAATATATAATATTTCTTAAATATTTTATAAACAAAGTTTATAGTGCACATTTTAAAGTTATAACATATAACTTCTCAACATATTTCTGATTTGAAAGTATTTTGGATTTTAAGGTTAAAACCGCTACATTCAGTCCGCATAACTGACATCCTATGAGCTGCTAGGACTAGTAGAGAGTTGCTGTTCAATGGTTGGATGATAATTGTGGTGTTTGATTCCAGTCAAAGGAGGCCAGTCACAAATAACCTATCAATGGTAAAATAGGTAGAAGTTAATGCTAGAAAAAGAAGTGTTACCACGGAGATTTGCGTGTTGGAAATAGTCATGTAGGATAAGGAACTGGAATGAGGCCAGGACTGCAGTGCCCCATGTGAAAAGGAATCCAAACTGAAGGGATTTTTAGGTGGGATGAAGAGTGTTCTACATAGACACAGAATTGGTGCGATGGTTAGAAGGCTTAGCTAGTTGGAGGAAATGTGTCTTTGTTAAGCTCAGAGTGAGGGGACAAAGTGGTGTATCTGTATCGATGAGGAGGTCACTGGGGGTCAGATCACACTGAGATTCACAGACTGAGGAAAATTTTTACATTATCGCAGTTCTCTGACAATAAGATGACATTGGAGGGTTTCAAGCAGAGAAAAATATAACCTCATTTATCTTTTTAAAAATACCTCTTCTGAGTGCTGGGTTGAAAATGGATTTTAAAGGGAACTTTGACAATGGAGACACTCAGAAAGCTATTCTGTTGACTAATTCTGCATTCTTTTCTTTGCACAAGTTGATGTTAGCTTTGTTCTTTAAGCAAAATAAATGTTTACCCATTCATGCTACCATAACTACTTATTTGTCAGTATTCTTAGTGAGAAAGTGGCCACTCTTATACGTCCAACATAACTATGAGTTCGTTTTGAAACTCCCTGTCTTTAAGAGGATATGGTGCATTTCCATGGTTTCCCTGAAAATGTAATGCACAGTTACCAGTTAAATGAAGGATGGCCAAGAAGACCTGGTCTGTTCCTTGCTTCATCCCTGTTGTTATCATTGTTTAAAAGTGATGGCCTCAACCTCTTTAAATGCCCATCTTGCAAGCTATTGATGCATCTCTGCCTCTGTCCTTTCTCCTTTGTTCCTTTTGTAACTTCTGTACTTCACTTTTATAATTTTACATTTTCAAGATTTCAAAACCATTGTAAACTTCTTTTTTTATTATATTGCTGTCTCTCTCTCACTGCATAAAGAATGTGGACTTTGTGAACATCATTTTCTTACACATTATTTTTTTTAATTTTGGATCATTCAAGCTTTATGTTTCTGATAGGAAATTATGTAAAAGCAAGTTATATGAGTTTGTATTTTACAAATCAAACTGTAGAACACTACACTAACATCAAATAGATGGCACCTACAATCCAGAAACAATAACACCTTACAAAAACATGTATATTTCATATAGTACAAGAAATATACAAGGATGTTCACCAAAGCAATATTTGCATGGGTACATTGGGAAAAGCAGCATAACTACCTGTCAATAGGTAAATGTAGACTGGGGAGGCACTCATGAGTCCTATGCTCCCTTCTGAGCTATTGGCTATTGGTGGATTGTGGAGGAGGAACAGTCACCGTCCATTTGTTGAGCCCATCAAGCTGCAGTGGACAGTTTCAAAGCCATTGTTACAAAGATGGCCCTGGTTAAACACAGTGAATCCAAAAACAAAACAAAAAGACATTGAAAATAAACACAACAACTTGAGGCATAGAAGGAAGGTTTATTGGCAAGAGAAGGAGTCAGAGGAGAAACTGTAGAGTGGGACTATTGAGATGCACTATATATGTTTGATATTATTAGAAAAAATATATTACAAATAAAGGGTGGCTGTTTAGATAATTTATTTCTGTAATGTAATGTTGTCTAATAACATTTCTGAATGAGAGTTACATGTCAAAGAGAAAACCACAAATGTTTCGCTGTTTATCTGAAAGCTAATAGAAAAACTTAGTCATTTAACAATAAAAAAAATATTGTAAGAAATGTGTTGAGGGATTTAATCATCTTTTAAGCTTCATGGAGTCTATATATGTTCCATGATAGGACGGTACAGCCTTTTACATACCTAGTAATCAATGTAAAAGCCAGCATAATATTTAAGTATATTGAATACACTACATAATGAAGACACAGCACTACATTCTCTTTTACCTAAACATATAAAAGGTGCAGAAAGAATACAGTATAAAAGGAAATAATATATTGCTTCTGTGGTATCTTGAGCATGTGTATGCAACTGGAAGTAGCTGTACCCACATTGCGTGTAGAGTAGATGTAAATGTGGAAGACACTACTGTGCACTCTTGTAGTATCAATACAAATGGCACACCACGGCTACACTTATTTTTTGAGTCACCTGAGTTCTTTCTTTATCTCTTCAGTGATGTTTAGTCATTTCCATATAAATATATAATACAAACTTTTTCCTCATAACTGACAGTATGGTTTTCAGATGTGATACTAAACTTTTGGGGGGGGGGGGGTCTGTGTGTTCTTTTTGTTTTGTTTTTTTCTTTTTCTTTTTTTAAAAATTTAAAATAGATTCTCTTCTCACATAATATGTCCCAACTTCAGTGTCCCTCATTCCAATTCTGCCAGCCCCTGCTACATCTCCTCTCTTCTGAAGCCCCTACATTTCTTTTCAGGAAAGAAACAACAACCAAACAAAATGAAAGAAGATACCATGAAACTAGGAAAGCACCCTAATATCAAGTTTGGACAAGGCAATCCAATAGAAGGAAAAGAATCCCAAGAGCAGGCATAAGAGTCAGAGACACACATGCTTCCACTGTTAGGAGTTCCACAAAAGCACTAAAGTTAACAGCCATAACATATATGTAGATGACCTACTTAAGACCCTCATGCAGGCCCCATGCTGTTCAGTCTCTGTGAGGCCATTATGAAGTCTACTTAGTTGATTTAGTGGGCCCTGTTCTTTTGGAGTCCTCCACTCTCTCTGGATTCTACAGTCTTTCCCCCCTACTTCTACTGCAGAGTTCCCAGATCTCTGAGGCAAGGGTCATGGGGGCGACATTCAATTTAGACTCTGTATAATGTCTAGCTGTGAGTCTTTGAGCCTGCTCCTCTCAGCTGCCGGAGGAAGCTTCTCTGATAACTAGACAAGGCACAGATCTATGAGGATAGCAGAATATCGTTAGGAATCATTTTATTGATTTTTTTTTTTTTTTTTTTTTACCGTTCATGTTTGATTCTACCCTAGGTCTCTGGAATATCAAGTCTGTGGTTCCTAACAATCCAGACAATGTCTGGCATGGGCTCCTTCTTGTGGCATGGAACTTAAGTAAAAGCAGATATTAGTTGCCTACTCCTACAAGTCCTGCACCACCATGGCCCCAGCATATCTTGCAGGCAGGAGAGAGTGTAAGTCGAGTTTTTATGGCTGGGTTGGTATCCGATTTTCTTTTTCCAAAGTCTGCAGAATGCCTTCCGGTGTCAGAGACTAGAATGTAGGGATGATGCCAAACCTTTAAAACATGTGTTAATTTTCCAAAAAAACCATAGGACTTCATTATAAAATATAAGCAAGAGACTAAAATAACTAGAATGTGGTGAAATTTAGCATGCTTTATTGATATATCTGACTATATGAGGTAATAGTGTAGCTTTCAGTTAATAGCTGATCAATTTGTGTGTGCATTTGTTGGAGGAATTCAAGGCATTCTGAAACAGTTCCATTTACTCTTGCCTGTACACTTGAACCATTTGAACTAAGAAAGCTTAACGATGATTAATACAAGTCTCTCTGAAAAAAGAGAGTGGATTTCATAGAGGAAAGTTGAGACATCAACTCCCTGATGCCCTGATTTTTCTACCATTGTGATATTTCCAAGGGCATATGTATTTTTCAGATATTAAGTACTGTGTTTTTTCTCTTTATTTATTAACTCTTGATAACAAACAATTAAGAAAGCCACTGAGGGACTAGGAAGAGGGCTCAGTAGTTAAGAGCGCTTGATTCAGCTGAGGACCAGGGTACTGTTCCGAACACCAACATGGCAACTTAGAACCATTCCTAACTCCAGTTTCAGGGAATCTGGTGCCCTTTCCTGGCCTCTAAGGGCAATGGACATCCACATGGCGCACATACACACATGCAGAAATATCACTCATACACAAACATTTTTTTTTTAATTTAAAGAAGCCCACTGATAATTCCTAGGATGATAAGTCATACTAGGAAAACACTGACGTTTGTCTTGCTTTCCTTAGCGATCAGTTGCATTTGCTGCCTGTTCTCATAGATCTTTCTGAAGTTTGACTGAATCTATTCAAAATATATGTTAAAATTTCGTCCACGTTGTTGACGTTTTAAAACGTGAGGTCTTTAGGAAGTAAATCATTAAAATGATCTTTTAATCCATGTAAAAAAAAAACCTTGAATGCATTGTCTCACACCTTTTCTCTTTGGTCACATCTCAACCCAAGACAGTATCTAAAGCTCTGTCTAAGAAGCAGAACTTGGTCTCTCAAAAATCCTCACCATAATTGGTGGGACCTTAATTGAACCTCCATCTTCCATAGATATGAACAATAAATTTTAACTAATTATAAAGGGCCCCAAACAAGGTGTCTTGGCACAAGAACAAATAGATAAGACAGATTTTCTATGGATTTTCAAATAGTGAAATAGTTAAATATAGACAATTCTTTAAAATAGAACAGAGTAAATTCTGTCAGAGAATATCAAGCAGCATTAATTACACATTAATTTCGGTCCTTATTTTTGCATTATTATAAAGAAAATATATCTTTTGGATTTGGAAACATTTAAGTATTATGCAATTGTTTTAGGGTGGCTTTGGTTTTAAAATGATGACATTTTTTCCTTTATGATCCTATAGATTTCAAAATTTTTCAAGTATACTATTTCCCTAGTTATCAGTAAAGTAACACTTTGAGATTTATATACCCTTACATGTGGTACCATGTTGTTCCTTTGAATAGACATCATGATTACTATCACATACAAAGAACCCCTATGTTTTCTTAAACTTAATTTATATTTTTCCACACAGACAAAATACCTTTTATCTGGTTTTGTTTGACTTTTTTGAAGTTTAAGATGCTGTCTTGGAGGTACTATGTCTAGTCCCAGCACAATGCTGGTTCAAGACAGATACTTAAGTGGCTACTGACTGAAGTGTTTGGATAAAATATAAATATAGAATACCATGATATACAAACATATTTCTTATGTTTTCATTGTTTTATGCTTGTTTTTTTTTTGTTTGTTTGTTTTATGAAAAAAATCTGGCTGCAGTAATCCAGGCTAGTCTCAAAAGTGTCCTGTAACTTAGTCTACCCTTGAACTAAGCCTCTGATTTACTGGAATTATAAATATGTGCCACCATATTTGGATACTATACACTTATTTTCAAATAAACAATATGTTGTATGCCATATAGTTTCTTGTTTGCTACCCTCTTTCCATAAGGTGTGTATTCAATATGACAGATCTTAGTATCTATATTATGTTTGTTAGTTTTTGTCATGTTGGCACAAAAGAGAGTCACCTGGGAAGAGAAAATCTCAAATGAGTATTGGCATGTGGTACTGTATATGGAACATTTCTTATTTACAATTGATATGAGGGGGCCCACCCCACTTTAGGCAGTGCCACTCCAAATGCAGGTTCTGCATTTGTAAGAAAGCAAGCTGAGCAAGAAATAGCAAGTGTGTCAGTAAGCAGTGTTCTTTCATACAATCTGATCCCATTTCTTCCTCCAGCTTTCTGCTTGAGCTCCTGCCCTGGAATCCTTCTATGATACACTAGTACGTATAAGCCAAATAAACCCTTGTCCCACTCAATTGGTTTGGTCAGTATTTTATTACATAAAAAACAAGAAACAAACAGAAACCAAAGCAAACTTGGTCAGCTGCTTTAGTCGTATAAAAAACAATACACACACACACACACACACACACACACACACACACACACACACACGCACACACATATATATATATGTATAAATAAATACATCATTTGGGATTATATATAAATCTTTCGCTCAAATAAGCTATTTCAGCCTCCTAAACATATGGAAACAGAGGTATGAACCAGCACTCTTGAATATATATTATTTCTAATCAATGAGCAAACATTGTTTTTTATTAACTATGAAACAGATAATTGATGAAAATGGAGGGAACACAAGTCCTTTAAACATATTCTCAGGATTTAAATATGAAGTTGAGTGTTTGAGTGTGTCCTAGGAGAATGTTTGGATTCAATCATATTTTACCTGTCAAGGGTATGCTGCCAAGTAGAGGGTCACTTTTATTCCACTGTACTTTAGGAGAATCAGCTTTTTCCCCATTGTTCTATAGTCTGATCGGGTTTCCTCATTTTGACTTTTGAAATTGTCATTATCTTTTGCTAAGGAAATGATGTGTAGAAGAGCATCTTGGATAAGTTAGTTTCTGTTTGGATGAGATAGTTTTGTTACTCTGCCATCTCTTTTAAGGCACTTTTCCTATCCTTTTGAAACCTATGGCTATTTTTTATTAATTAATTAATTTATTTGTTTGTTTATTTTAATTATTAATTTATTCAAATTACATATCAGTTGTTAGCCCATCCCTTGTATTCTCCCATTCCTCCCTCCCTCCCGCTTCACCCCCATTCTCCTCCCCTATGTCTGTGACTGAGGGAGACCTCCTCTCCCTGTATATGCTCATAGGGTATCGAGTCTCTTCTTGATGACCTATTATCCTTCCTCTGAGTGCCACCAGGCATCTCCATCCAAGGGACATGGTCAAATACGGGGCACCAAAGTTTGTGTGAAAGTCAGGTCTCCTTCTCCACTTAACGGTGGAGAATGTCCTGTCCATTGGCTAGTCTGGGTAGGGGTTCAAAATTTACTGCCTATATTTTCCTTGGCTGGTGCCATAGTTTGAGGAGGACCCCAGGGCCCAGACCCGCCTGTAGTTTTCCAGGACCCTCTGGATCCTTCTATTTCCTCATTCTCCCAGGCTTCTCACACCTAAAGTCTCAATAGGATGTCCTCCCCTCTGACCCACTTTCCTGGTAGGTAAAGTTTTCCATGGGGACGTACCCCTTGGACTAGTGTCTCGATATAAGTGAGCTATTTTTAAATCACTGTTGCTATAGAGGAGGCAGCATGTGCCATGCTATATTATTCAGTTCTAGCATTCTGTTTGGGTGGCTCTGTTCACATTCACAGTGTGTGTATTTTTTTTTTAACTTTTTTGCTATTGTCACCTTTTCTACAGCTATTTCCACCAACTCGTGTTTCAATCCGTGTGAAAACTCATGACAAATTGTCATCTAGTAAACTCTTACATTTTATCCATTTTGCCATTGTGGGGGTAGATTCATGTACTATAAATGTGCAATTCTGTCCAGCAACAACAAATACTGCATGGAGAGGAATCCAAGAGCCTGTTTTGTTCTATTTGCATCTGTTTGTGAGTGTTTTTTTACAGTGAGCAGTTTATTAGCTATCTCATAATAACATGAAAATATCTTATAATTACAAACACACATCCAGGCAGAAAAGCAGCCACTGTAAATATTTGTGAAGTACCTTTTCTGAGACCACAGTGGTGGTTAATACTGCCAAGAGAAACGGCACATTGTTCTCATGTATCTGGAAAATTTTTACAAATGGGAGCTAATATTTCCATGAATTGTATTAAGATAACTCAACCAAATTTTTCTCTCTTTTCATCTGAGTAATTTTCTTGTACATTTTATACTATATCCAACCTGGAATATAGTTTGTATGTTTTATCTCTCGTAATCCTTAGAAGAAGCATTTCCAGTAAAAGTTCCTGCTGTCTCAATTATATGGATGTCGTGAGCAGAGTTTCAAGACTCGTATGCATGAGACAATGACTGAAAATGACACATAGCAAATCCTTCACCACTCTTTTTCACACTCATGAAGTAATTATTATGACATTTGCTATGTTCCCATCCTTGAACACATAAAGATCTAAAAGATTAGAGGACAAATTCTTCATACAACCTGGACCAAAAAAAATATCATTAAAATTCATATGACATAAGTCTCTCAAGAGCTGTGGCCAGATGGGAAATGGGTAAAAGCAAGTATGAAAATCAGCCAGTAAGAGACGTAGCACTTTGTCCACCAGCTTAATCTTCAAGAACAAAAGAAACAGGCACCTCCCTCCCCTCTACTATGGTGACTGATCCTTACCAAAAGTCATAATGCTACCTAAGTATGCGGGGTAAGGCTGGCCCGATCCTTGCAAAACCTAGTTTTAAATTTCTTGAGTTACAAAGGAGCTCCAAATTTGGGTGAAAATTTTTCATTCTATAGTTTCCTGTTCTTCAAAGGCTATCACTGTTGCTGGTTCATAACAGAGTCTTCACATCCATTCAGTTGGACACAATGGCATAAATCCAGCTGTCACTATGAAGGTCACTAGTTGTAAGCTCATGAGAAGTGCCATTCTTGTCTGTGTCTCTCCTGCCCAGCAACAAGTGATACTTCCAAACCTGCTGAGGGAAGCTGTTGCTGAAGGCACTTTTTGAACTCCCAACGTACTATGCCTTAAAAGGATTCCCACCTTTCTGCTCTTTCTTTTTCTTCCCTGCACTACTGAGTGTCCGCCTGCTTTGGGCTTTTTTAATGACTAGTCAGTGTGGGAGATGTCGAGGGAAAGGAGCCCAGAAAGATTGTTTTATTTTTAAATGCAGGATGGTTCTTACTAAAGAAAGACTTTATAGGTAGAAAGAAAAAGCCAATGAGGATGAGGACTGAGACTAGACAGTGGAGGACAAGGAATTTTGAGAGTTTTTTTTTTTTAATATTTGGAACATAGAACATTGGTAAAGGGGCTAAGATGTCTGTCTTTCTAGCATATTATAGACTGCCTTAGCACATATATTCTAGAGATAGAGGAAAGTATTTGGTTATGTTTTTGTAGCAGATAGACATTTATTTTTTATGCAAATGTCCTTTAGCAGAGTTAGAATGATGGCTCAGTGGTTCATGTACTGCTCTTGCAGGAGACCTGAACTCAGATCCCAACACTCATGTAACCTATAACTCCAGCTCCAGAGAAACCAATCCCTCTGGCCTCCATGGGTACCTGCACTCATGTGCACATACTCACAGAAAGATATGAAACATAACTAATTATAATAAATATTTCCAAGAAATTCTTGAAAAAAATTTTTTCCAGCCCTTTATTCTCAAGAGGATGAAGTAGTGCAAGAGAAATGTTTTCAGTGCAGTGAAACCTATTATGTACAGACATACAGTTACTGTTACAGATGCTTTTTGTTAAACATGGTTAAATCTTGTTGCTGAGAAACTTCAGGAAATGTTGCTTTTAGCCAGTAGAATCATATAACTAGTATTGATGGTTATTTGGGAGAAATGTCATGTAAAAACTGTATTTCTTTATATATCTTATTCTTAAATAATTAAGAACATTGGTGATGCCAAAATTGAGTATGCTAACAGATACGATTTTAATTTAGTGAAAATCCATGGTACAAAGTGGAAAGGATGGAGCAACTTATAACATAAGTTGCTTTGCATCATCTCATCCCAAAAGTGTTAGCCTGGGCGATGTTGACATAAAAAAAAAAAAAAGGGAGTTGTGTGGTTACTCAGCAGACCTCGCTTTTCTCTCATACATGCCAAGAATGTCTCTATGAAGGCAAATATTATAAAAAATCATTTTGTATCTTATAGCCCAGGCACTTGTAAGCTTATCAGTGGTACCGTGATATCAACAGTGATATGATATTTTTCTTTCATGATTTGTTAATTTTACTGACTGAGATTCTGAGAATGGCAGCTTATTTTCCTTTAATGAAAGTTGCCTAGACCTAAGCTCACAAGGAGATTCCATATCCAGTGGTGAAAATCCTTGGCAAATATTTTTTCAGTGATGATGACTTGTCCCCAGAGTTCCCTGACTCTCTCTTTACTTATTGTCACAAGAATTTCAAGGCATCAGTGGTGTCATCACTAGCAAGAAAATGGTGCTATGATGATATTCTTAGTTCAACTATGATTCAACCATTGACTACATGGCTTTTTCTTCCTAGTTACACAGGGCCAAAAAGAAAAAGATGATAATAAACTCCATTAGACAAGACAAAGGAAAGTAAAAAGTAGTAACAGTGGTTCTAAGACATTGATTAATAGACTGTAAAATAATTTGTTTTTCACATGATTAATACTTTTAAACATGTTATACATAGGACCATATATATCATACTTCATGCTGATACCAGGCAGTGTAGTAAGGCATGTTTTTGTTGTAGACTTAGAGATAACATCAAATCATGCATAAGACTACGCTAATGTCAATTTTTGCCTTAGTTTCTTTACTATTATCATATCGTCATAAACAATATTTTTGTTTTGTTTGCCATCTATAATGATAAGATATAAACCCAGAACCTCTTGTTAGTAAAGTACTTTACTATTATACCATCAGCCACTTAAGCAGTACTTTAATGTTGAAGAGAGAGTATAATTGGTTGATATGAAAATCTTATTAAACGTTAAATGTTTGTGGTTGTTGTTTTTAAAAGATATATTAATACAGATTTATTTTCTTCCTTTCAATAAACAAAGCTTGCTAGACCTATTGGTACACCCAAATAACTATGCAACCAATGTGTTTTCTTCTGTGTAGCTACTACTTTTTTTTTTTTTTTTTACTATGGTAAGAGAGCAAAGGATGAGGCATAAAAAAAAGAAAATAACCAAATAAGTCAACTACTAAAACCATGAAACAAAGTAGGATAGTTAAAGTGAGTGGTAAAAAGACAATGGGTAATTATTACAAAAAGCTGAAGATATCTTCTCTGGGGAAAAAATTAAATTAAATTCAAAATTAAGACACACAAGAAACCAGCATGCAACACCAGACTGGACTGTATTCTCGGCTTTGGCAATTTATAATCAAAGACCCTAAACCAGGAATAAGCTTCAAATATGACCTATGAGGAAAGAAGAGAACAAGGGAGTACTAAATTATATACCATTTTGTGAAACGGGTTATACAAAGTGTAGAGGGACATTATTACAAAATTATATATTAATACATTGTCAGTTACTCAGTGGATAAGAAATAGAAAATATACTGTAGAAAAATGAGCAAAACACAGTGTTATTGTTTTCTAGAGGCAAAGTGATGGTGGGAAGGCTGTGCATCTGGGAGGGGAGTGGTAGATTTAGGGAGCTCAGATTGTAAATGCTGGCACAAGGCCCAAAGTTCAGATCCTCATTATCCATGTAAGACAGCCAGGTGCCTGAGCATACACCTGTAATCCCAGCACTGGGAAGATAGAGACAAGAACTACCCTGGTGTTTGCTTGCCATACAATCTAGTTGAATCTGTGATATTCATATTCACTGACAGACTCTGTCTCAAGGAATAAAATGTGGAGAATTATTGAGGAAGTCATCAATCTCTGGCCTACACACACACAAACACCCCACTTACAAATACAGAGGCATATACACAAAGTCAGGAGGGGAGAGAGAGAGAGACAGAGACAGAGACAGAGAGACAGAGAGAGAGACAGAGAGAGACAGAGAGACAGAAAGAGACAGACAGACAGACAGAGAGACAGACAGACACAGAGACAGAGACAGGGAGACAGAGACAGAGAGACAGAGACAGAGAGACAGAGACAGAGACAGACAGACAGACAGACAGACAGACACAGAGAGAGACAGAGACGGAGACAGAGAGAGAGACAGAGAGAGACAGACAGACAGACAGACACAGAGACAGAGACAGGGAGACAGAGACAGAGAGACAGAGACAGAGAGACAGAGACAGAGACAGACAGACAGACAGACAGACAGACACAGAGAGAGACAGAGACGGAGACAGAGAGAGAGACAGAGAGAGACAGACAGACAGACAGACACAGAGACAGGGAGACAGAGACAGAGAGATATAGAGAGATACAGAGAGAGAGACAGAGAGACAGAGAGAGACAGACAGAGACAGAGACAGGAAGACAGAGAGATAGAGAGATACAGAGAGACAGGCAGACAGACAGACAGAGACACAGAGACAGAGAGAGACAGAGAGCCCGTAGGCATACACTCTCACTTTAGAAAGCTTTGAAGAGAAAAATCCTAAGAAGGAGGAAATGAAATAAAGGATTACCTGTGTTGACTTTTAAGTGTTGTGGAAGAATGGTATTCTGGGATGAATCAAAAACAGTTGTTTGGCAAGAGACTACACACAAGATAAATGGACATGTTTTGGTCTTAAGGTCTAGATGCCTGTCAGACATATTTGAAATGCCAAGAGAGCTGTTAAAAAACAGCGGTCCCAAATTTCAGGAAGCTACTGAGTCAGGAGACACAGATTGGAGATCCACCCGCATGTAAGAAAACAGAGAAACACATATACAAGTTTGATTAATTCCAGGCTGTATTCTGAAGAATAATTTGAATAACTGAAAATTGATGAGTAGTTATTTACTGAAATATTTATTTTGAAATTTTGTTGACAGCACTGTTACTGAGAATTTAATTGATTGCTCATGACAAGAAGCAATGGCTCATTTCTTCAAAGTTTCCCTACAAGACAAAGTTTTGTTTTGTTTTTACATTCTTTTTTTATTTAATTAATTTATTCAGATTACATCTCAGTCATTATCCCATCCCTTGTATCCTCCCATTCCTCTCTCCCTCCAGCTTTCACCCTATTCCCCTCCCCTATGTCTGTGACTGAGGGGGAACTCCTTCCCCTCTATATGATCATAGGCTATCAAGTCTCAACTTGGTAGCCTGCTATCCTTTCTCTGAGTGCCACTGGGCCTCCCCATAAAGGGGACATGGTCAAATGTGGGGCACCAGAGCTCGTGTGAGAGTCATTCCCTGCTCTCCACTCCACTGTGGAGAATGTCCTGTCCATTGGCTGGATCTGAGTAGGGGTTCGATGTTTACTGCATGTATTGTCCTTGGTTGGTGCAATAGTTTGAGCAGAAGCCCTGGGCCCAGATCCACCCATCATAATGTTCTTCTTGTAGGTTTCTAAGACCCTCTGGATCCATTTCCCCATTCTCCCATATTTCTCTCACCTAGAGTTCCAATAGGATGTCCTCTCATCTATCCCAATTTCCTGGTAAGTGAGGTCTGGGTTAACTCACTCATTATGATCATTTCTAGTTCCATCTATTTGTCTACAAATTTCGGCTGAGTGGTATTCCATAGTGTAAATGTATCACAGTTTCTTAGTCCATGCTTCTACTGAGGGACACTTAGGCTGTTTCCAGCTTCTGGCTATTATGAATAAGGCTGCTATGAACATGGTTGAGCATACATCCTTGTTGTGTGCTGGGGCATCTTCTGGGTATATTCCAAGGAGTGGAATAGCTGAATCTTGGGGAATCCCTATTCCCAACTTTCTGAGATAGTGCCAGGTAGATTTCCAAAGTGGTTGTACAAGTTTGCATTCCCACCAGCAATGAAGGACTGTTCCCCTTTCTTCACATCCTTGCCAGCATGTGCTGTCATTTGAGTTTTTTATCTTAGCCATTCTGATGGGAATAAGATAGAATCTCAGAGTCGTTTTGATTTGCATTTCTCTGATGACTAAAGACGTTGAGCATTTCTTTAAGTGTTTCTCAGCCATTCGATATTCCTCTGTTGAGAAATCTCTCTTTAACCAATACTATCTTTTGGATTGCCTTGAAAATTGTATTTACATGTCACTATTTAGGGTTAGCAATAAAATCATGTGTGTGCTTCATTAATCAAACAAGGACACCATTGTAAAATAGTCTGTCATATTAATTAAGCCCTAAAAGAAGGCAAGCATTATAGTCGTTTGTAACTGAGTATTGCGTAAGTTGCTAATCAATGAAAAAACCTGAGTAATTAACAAGCCACCAGTCAGCATTTTGAGAAGTTGGTGACTTTCAGCTTAATTAAACCTTGCAGGTGTCAGTGATGATGTGCTAGAATCTTTAATCTCTTTGTGCCTAAATTCCCCCAGATCATTTTAACATCTGTACATGTTTAAAGCCCCTGCCTATTCTGAGACAGGTAAGGGGATTTCAGAGTCTTAAAACACTTTGCATTTTCTAAAGCCTTCTTCTTAGCTAAATCATTGAAGGTTTCTTTTGGATTAACACAACAGAATGAAATTATGATCTACTTCACCCACAAAAAGATCAACTTGGAAAGCTGGGTACTGTCACTCAAATCTAATATACACACCAGGAAATCATTTCAATATGCACTTCATTGACTTTCAGTGACTATACAGAGTTGTATAGTGGTATTTACCATTTAATAAGAATAAATGAAGTTTGAAAGTTTGGAAACGTGCTCTCATAATGGTAAAGTAGCTTGGAGCAAAGTTAGGATGTGCATAGTCTTTAAGGTTTGCCCTTTAAGATGATAGTTATGTCTTTTCTTTGCTTCTAAAATGTGTTCATACTTCTGCTAAAGCTACCATCAAAAACAGGATTCAAGACAGGATCAGCCAAGGATTAGGATTAATCTGTTCTTTAACTAACATTTAAATACTACAAATGCCTCAGGAAGTGTATTATTTGGCAAAAAGTTAAGACTTCTGCTTGCTAGAGCTGTCCTTCGTTTTCCCTCCTGGTTAGGGGTAGTTCTCTTATTGAGTAATGTAAAGATCAAAGTGTCCCTCATTGTGGCATTTATATTTGTTATAATACCTATTGCAAGGTGGTGTCATTCTCAAAAACTTCCTTGGAAAGTGAGCAAACATTGATATTTAAAGTTAAATAGACATAAACATAAAATATTTATCATATAAAAACAAGATTATTATTTGCCATTTTCAAAACACTGATCGTAGCTTGTTGAAGGAAAGTAGTATTAATAGGCATAAAGGTCCGTCATCCCTTATGTGCCAAGGAACACACCACACACTTATATATGCATTTATGTAAATATGTACAAACAGATGTGTTTGTATATGTGTATGCATATACATGTGGGGTCTATATACTATTTCAAATAGAGTGTAGATCTCAGAACATATAGGTATGTCTTTTTATAGGTATGTGTAAATATATAAAAATGCATTTAATGGACATAATAACCTTATGGAATAGTATTTGTTTTGTTCTCATCCCACAAACTAGAAAATTAGTACTCAGTGAATGTAAATGGTTTTTTGCGGATGTTTCATATGGTTACTGGAAGCCATGTGATGTTAGATGCAGGAAGCCAGACTCCAGGTATCTTTTTCTTATTCAGTCTGTTGCTCCTACTAGAAACTTATTATCGCCATCATTCACATGACAAGATTTCACTTGCTCATTATCACTGGACATTACAGAACCTTCATTCAATGTCCCAAATTAAAATACCAATCAGAGTTTGCTCTGCAATTCTCCCTTCAATATTTTTTGTTTATTTTTCTCAATGTTGGTAGCTGTTCCCCTCAATACAATTATCTTTATTTGTATCAATTTGATACATCATAATTTCATTCTTTGTTCCAGTTGAATGTACCTCAGTTGTATATTTATGTAACTGTTTTTTCATCCATTCATCTGTTGATAGACATCTTGGCTGGTTATGTATATCGTCTTTGGTACATCAATAAATGTAGATATTTCTGTGCTTGTTAACTTAAGAGTTCTTTGGTTATAGACCCAAGAAGGTAATAAGTAGTTTTATTTCCCTTTTCTTGAGCATGTTGAATCCATAGAGGCTATGTCACTTTACATTTTCCACCAGTAGTTATAAGTAATCTTTCTCTTTTCATCATTGTCAGAACTTGTTAAGTCATTTGTTTTCTCCAATATAGCTATTTTACAAAGGTGAAATGGAAAACACCTTTAATTTGCATTCCTCTGATCTCTAATGACATCAAATGCTTTTTCAAATATTCCCTGACCATTTGTATTTCTTCCACTAAGAACTCATTGTCCTATTAATTATCCAATTTATGAGTAATTTTTTGGTATTTATATCCTAGAGTTCTTTCTACTAAGTCAATTGTGCATATTAAAGAAAAAATACTTGTCTTCCTTTGATGCACAATCTACATGAAAGTAGGTATATTTATTTCTTCTTCTTTTTTTATTAATTTATTCTTGTTACATCTCAGTGGTTATCTCATTCCTTGTATCCTCCCATTCTTCCCTCCCTCCCATTTTTCCCTTATTCCCCTCCCCTATGACTGTGCCTGAGGGGGACTTCCTCCCCCTTTATATGATCATAGGGTATCAAGTCTCTTCTTGGTAGCCTGCTATCCTTCAAGGACAATACAGGCCGTAAACTTCAAACCCCTACCCAGATCTAGCCAATGGACAGGACATTCTCCACAGTTGAGTGTAGAGTGGGATATGACTTTCACACATACTCTGGTGCCTCATATTTGACCATGTCCCCTGGAAGGGGAGACCTAGTGGCATTCAGAGGAAGGATAGCAGCCTACCAATAAAAGTAGGTATATTTAAAGGTGAGGGAACAACAGAGTAATGGAGTGTGTGTGTGTGTGTGTGTTTGTGTGTGTGTGTGTGTGTGTGTGTGTGTGTATGTGTGTGACTGTGTGTGTGTGTTCGGACTATTTAGGAGACAGAAATGAATCAACAAAGGTGGTAAGATAGAACAGAAGATGCAAGAAGAAATGAATAAAAACAAAGTAAAATGACATATGTATATGAAAAACTACAATGAAGTGAATGGGTTTTTTTTACGCTCACCAATAAAAACGTTTTAAAGAAAGTGCTAGTTTTTCTAATAGGTAATTGCAGAAGACTGGAACATTATTGTGTACTATTGAACCACTTATCTGTATAACAGGGAATTTGCTCCCTGATTGACACATTGCTTCCATGAGTGTCTCAATAATAACAGGACAGTCACACTTGCCCCACTCCTGGGAGTTTCCATTTACTTAATTATCTCATCATAGGCTGTAAGTGACACTGTGGAGAAACTATGCCCTCTTATGACGGAATCCTTGGAAATCACTTAGAGATTCCTCCTCTTACTTCAGACGATAATATTAAATTTCACGTGGGAGTAAAAGGTATAGGAAGAGATAATATTGTGTTTCCCAAAACAGTTGTCAAAAAGAGCAAATGTGATAAGTGAAATTCTCTTCCTGAGCTCTGGTGCCCAGTGCAAACTATAGCTTCAGCTTCATGTTCCTTTAAGTATAAATATTTGTTGATTTGAAGATGTAGGACCAAAAGGGGATTACAATGGGAGTAAATATTTTCAAATGTATTCCTAGATGAATAGATTTAAAACATTTCACTGTTCATTTGGAGGGAAAAACACTTACAGCATTCATGTACACCTTTATTTTCTGTTTTGATCATCTCAAAGTTATTTAGCAGGGAGGGTGTGTCTGTTAGGTCAAAATTATAAGATTATAGACATCAGAAACAGCATTCAGTTTAATCATCAGAGAAGATGAAGTCAGGCAGCATTTGCTTTTGCATCCTTCCTTACAGGGGAATATTTCTCTTGCTGGGTATAGGAAATGAGGGAGAAAGTGCTTTTTCTATGAAATGTTTTCTGTATCGATCAGACACTAATAACACACCACAGACTGTCAAGGGTGCAAGTGCTTTCACCTTCTTACTCAGTCCACTTAATGTTCTGGCCATTTTGCTTTGCCTTGTTTTTTTTTTTTTGTTTTTTTGTTTTTTTATTTTTTGGGGGTTTTTTTTGGGGGGGGTTGTTTGTTTTGTTTTTGTTTTTTTTCCTCAGCTGTGCTCAGAATGTATGCCTTTAACCCTTTGAATATTTTAGTCTCTTGTTCCTAAGACACAGACTATATTGTATGTCTCTATCTGGTGCTTCTCCCCTGCCCATCACAAATAAGACTATCTCCCCAAATTTGTATCTATGCAAGGGCACATGGGATTCTGTTTCTAAGGAGCTGTAAAAAAATTGAGGTAAACCAGCCATTCAGTGGATTATATTAACCTAAATCACTGATGCCAGGGAAGGGCCATGCTACATGAGATCATTTCACTTCTCACTTAATATAACTTTCAATGAGCTCCTTGTGTGATTGAGTCATTTGCAGCAACAGATACTCTTGCAGTTACTAAGAGTCTAGGGAAATCTAACTTGTAGGAACATGATGGCATCAAGTACCAACTCCATACTTTTGCACTACTCCTAAAAGATTTAGCTGTAGAAAATACTGCTGCCACTTGAATGTGATCCTTTATAATTGTTTAAATTTAAGTGAAGACCCTCTTTGCACAAGAATGTCCTTGGACATGGACTGAGAAGGATATTAGAAACTTTGGAAACATATTTACATAGATATGCAACCCTAGATTCTGCAGTAACCTCTACCTATGTATTATTTTCCCTATTTTTAAACAACAACAAAAACTAACCTCTCAACATCTCTGTTCAATATTATGGTTGTTGAGGAATCATTTTGTCTTTGTTTTCTCTTTTCTGTGGATTGAATAAAGAGAGATTATATCTTTTAAGAGAATAAAACTTAAGCATGAAATAGAAATGAAGTTAATGTTGGCTGTAGGGAGTACATAGTTAAAAACATATGTATGGCTGGATCTTATCAAGGTTTCATTTCATCATCTTTGAAATAACAAAAATAATACCAGCCTTATGAGGTTGTTTGGAAGATTGAGAAAACTCCTGACAAATTCTTAGCAGGTTGTTAGATCCATAAATTTCTCAATAAATGTCAGCAACTCCCTCTTCTCCTTCCATTTATCTTCAACTCACCACGAATGTATATAAAATATAACATGCACCATGGCAACTGGTCTGAATCTGCCTAAGCATTCTATAGAAGGGAACATTCCATTTATATGCATTTATCTCATACATTTATAATCAACTTGTTTTCAGTAGGTTGTTATGGTAATTACATTTTCATAAACTATTTTCTCAAAAAACTCAGTGTCTATGGCTATGAGAATGAAACCCATTTGAGTCCAATCCAGATTCTGTGTCTTAAAAGACTGATATCTCCTCTGGCATCTTTTGTGTGCCTGGACAGTCCTCACCAGGCCATCTCATGCTGTCATACTCTTTGTAGCCTCAGGACTCTGAGTCTACTCTGCAGACCTTAAGCCTAGCTGAGTGTTTGGATATTGAGAGCTCACAGGAAGGGGCCTTTTGCTTGCAGGACAGTGGAGCTTCTTGATTTCCATTTTTCCTCTCATTTTTAGGGGAAAAAACGTCATTCTGTAAGAAGATCCTTGTTCCACATTTCGAGGATGTTTTCTTTCAAAGTCTTCTGTTTCTGTGCATGCTCTACTCAATATGACAATATGTGGAAATATTTTAATCTTTGCCTTTTGAGAAACAGAGTCACTTGTAGATGGGAATCCAACAAAACTATAAACTGAAACCATAGCTCCAACTGTACAAGAAAATAAATGTTTCTGTCCCAGGTAGCACTGTTAGACCATTAGATGAATGTACACAGTTATGTTGAAGAAGGTGCATGGAGTTGATTCTTCCTTCAGGCAAAATGATTTATTAGAGTTAGGATCATGATGGAGTCTGAAGAAAAGCTCTAATCTGCTTAAGGAGAAAAAAAGTGTATTCTTAGACATTTTTATTTTTAATGTGGAGAGAAGAAAGGAAATTTTGAGAATGAAAGAAAAGATAGAGAGGAGGTGTTTTGCCACAAGGAAATGAGTCCAAAATCCATGAACATGGCCCCAAAAACTGTTCTGTGAGTTCTGGGCTTAAGCAAATGTTTGGAAAATCCTACAGACATTTCTGGATGGGGGCCTATGGAAAACCTCACAGAATATTAGTATAGTTCAACTCTGATATACACATTGAGTGTGCTTTTGCACTTGCCTATAGCTTTCTCATATGACTCTTTCCAGAAGTGACAGGTTCTCCACTTATGTGACATGACACAAACATCATGTCAATCTTAACAATACTAGGAAATCACTCAGAAGCCACAGAACTTAACGCAAATGTACAAAGCCATTGCTGACTCTTTAAAGTAACTTGACCTGAGGTTAGAGAATATTCATAACTTCGTTGTTTTTAATCTTTCCTCTCAATGAAATACAGTTGGTAAAATACATTAAATTGTGACTATTCTTTGTTGCTTCTGCACACAATCAAAGGATTCTGAGAGTAAGGAATTAGAAAGAAGTAGAAAAATAAACTTTGAAGTAAAGGAGATGACTAAAAAACATATAACAAGTTTGTCATTGTGGAGTAAATGTATTATTATTATTTATTGATTGTTTTAATAAGTGCCAAGCTTTTTGAGAAACCTAAATGTGTTCTATTGTAACAAAGGTGGAGATTGATTTATTCAATTTCAGATGACCCACCAGAGGCTAAGAGAGTTCAGTATCTCATGCGAGATCATGTAGTTGATATGAAAAATGTTAGGGTCTTGTCCATATGGGTCAGAGAGCAGTAGAAGGGGCATGTTACTGTTTTTTTGTTTTTTGTTTTTGTCTATAACCCAGCCTACATTCTGCATATTAACTTAATAAAGTGTTATTTTGTTGTTCTTAGCTTCCAAGTAGTCATTATCTGCAAAGAAATGAATGGGATAAGAGACCACATTGTTCCAGAGGGCAGATTGGCTGGCAGCTTCATAAATGGTGCAAAGCATCATAGAGAGCTACTTCTCTGTTCACTGAAGCATGACAGAACCCCTTCATCTCTAGCTTAGTCAAGGATGATGCTGTGCTGGGCATATGAACAATAAACATTAACAGCTTCAGGTACCCTTTACTGAGACCTATTCTCTTTTATTTTCATTTTTACACTTATGTTTTCCTTTCTGATTTCCTACCCTCTTGTTTTGCCCATTCATGGTCCATATATTTTTGTCATTTTAACTCCTCATCCTGAAGCTCAGCAATCATTTCTGAGTTTTATGGATCACTGCACAGATATTCTGGTGGTATGCTATTAATCCTTCTCCAACCACATGGCAGTTTTACCAAGACTTCAGGATAATATTCAGCTATCCCCGTGGAGCTTCCTCCTGCAGCGTAGGCAGGAGGGATGTGAGGAGGTCAGAGGATAGGTAAACATAAATCAGCTGTGTGCAAACAAGCATGATGAATTCTAGTTCCCAAAGTGCCCTGCCTTTTGTCAGACTTATATATTGGGAGAGAGGGCTGCGTAGAATGAATGATGAGTTTAAAGCTGTTCCCCGGTGAAGAAACAAGCATAGAAATGGCTACAGTGACACAGTAGCCTGGATGCAGAGAAAGCTTGAGAATACAGAGTGGAAAGCAAAAGCATCCCCAGAAGCTGGGATGAAGCAATAAAGGCAGAAGGAGCAGCATGGCGTCTCCCATCGGAGAGCCCGGATCCACTGTCACTAGGAGGAAAACTGGAAGATCTTCTGTAAGACACAATCCATCAAGATGGAATGGCAAGGCTCACAAGTAGAAAAACAAAACAAAGCAAAATACTGTGTGTATTAATCATCCACCGAAGTTCAGCAATTCCTCCAATTAATATTAAATAATCATGAAATTGTGGCAAGTTATGATGGTTGCATAACCAATAGAAGTCACTGACATATTCATGTATCATTTTAGTACAAATATTTTAAAATATCATCATGTTCATGGCCCTGAAATTGTGAGGCTTATTAAACTTGCCATTTGAAACATTTATTATTATCATTATCTCTATTATTACTGTGGTCCTGAGAGTATATGTTAGGCAAACTTATTATTGATAATATACCCAAACAGCACAAATAATTTTGTCAAAATATCTAAAATTCTTTCATAATTACTATTATAATTATTATATACTTTAAAATAATAATAATTATTATTATAACCACTGCCCAGCAAAGAAGCTTCTTGGTGTAACATACAGAGACTAAAACAGATATCTATAACTAATTAAAATTCATAGAGTAAGGGACTGTGGAGTGCCCAATTATATGTAAGACATCTTCAATGGAATCCCAATACCTACAGCTCAGAGAAATTTGGAGATGTAGCAGGAAGATTATATGAGCCAAATGCCCAGGTTACCTTTTGATAGGGTCCTCTAGGGGTGACAGACAAAATGAAACCATGAAACCCAACATTATGGTTGCCAAAATGAGACCATAATGATGACAATACTAAGTTGGCATGGTGAAATAGAAAATGGACCGCTTTGGTCCCACACCTCGATAAAAAAAAAAAAAAAAAAAAAAAAAACCTACAGATGGCTAATGGCTTCTGAAAAGGAGAGAATTAATTTCTTTCAGGGATGACATAGCCCAGAATACATGGACATTGAGGATTGCTACATGGAGAAAGTAGATTGTACATGCATGTTTGAACTTGTATGTGTATATATAACACTATGAATAAAGAAAATAATTATAATTTTGGAGAGGGAAGTAGCAACCACCTGGAGTTTGAGGTGGATAAAGGAATGACATATAAGCTGTGTTTGTGTATGAAGTTCTCAAAAAACAGTCCACCATTTCAATGGAGTTAAAAATGATCCAAAGAATAATAATTTAAAACAGCTTGCAATTCTCACCTTAACATCCAGATTTTTAAGACCTTAAATTAAGACTTTTCAAATTGCTTTGGGGGGAACTCTGCTTTGATAAGTTCAATATAGTTCATATATATTGATAAATGATTGGTTTATGGTGTAATTTGTGCTGGACTTTGGTAGCTGAAGCTCCCTCTGTATTGAAATGTCTCCTTTCTCTTGATGAACACCTTGGATGTCAACAGCTATTGGTCCCTACCTAGCTTGAGCCATCCTTCCTCCAGTCCTTCCTGATATAACACAAATGACATAAAAAGGCTTCAGTGTCCTTTTCACCCAAAATGAGTTTATCCTATGCATTCCAAGGTACTGTCCCTGATAAGTGGAAATTTTGTCACAGAGAAGTCATTGTAAAGTTCTGGGTAGTAGGCATTTAGGCATCAGGAAATTGGTGTACGGAGAGGAAAGGGCACACCTGGGATTTCAGGAAATGGAATAGGAACATTAAGAAAAATTGTCTGAGAGTCTGACTTTGCTCTGAACTTGGACATCTAAAAAAAAGGCTGTAAAAGCTTTGATTCGTGAGAATATTTTTCATTCATAATATGGTGTAGTAGATTTCTGATGTACCTAGTGTCAGTCTAAGTGACTATTGAGAGGATTTTCAAATTTCTCTGATTGCCATCAGTAGACAGTAATGAAGTGGACTTTTCCCCCCTCCTGGCCTTTTTCTGTGTCAGTGAAATGAGCATAAAGCTCTCTTTGCTCCCAAATTGGAGAGAACTCAGATCTGAATCTTCAGAAATCAGCAGAACATGTTCTATCGGTGTGCCTGATTTGGAGACAGTTGGTAGCCACATTCCTAAAAGAATCCTGATCTTGTGGTCATTTGAAACTGGACATTAAGCAAAATTTGATACTTGCTCAAAAAAAATCCCACCTCTGGATTATAAATATCTAGATATACATTTTTAAAGTAAAAAAAAAAAAAAACTAGAGTAGTCTTAAAAATAAAAGCTATGATATCATATTCCTTTTTAAAAAAGTTTTCTACACTGTGACTAGTACATTAAAATGACTATGAAACAGGGAAATTGGGGTCCTCTTTTAGGTTTCTTAATCTCAATAAAATAATCTAAGAATTAACTCTAAGAGAAGGTTAACAACAATTTTATTTTACATTTCAAAGTAAAAACTCCATGGGCAGGCAAGTTGAAAGGTCCAATAGATGGCTGGAAGAAGATGATGAAGGAGAAGTAGAGAAAGGGCATGCCTTATGAGCTGACATGAGGTCAGACACAGGGCAGACAAGTAGTCAGAGGGCTGAGAGAGAGAGAGAGTTTAGAGAAAGAATAAGGTAGCTCAGGATGTTGGTGGGAAAGCCCAGTGTTCAGGAAACAGTGCTTAGAAAAGAGACAGAAAGGGAGGGGAAACAGAAATTATGTTTCTCTGAATAATTCAGAAATATGAGCAAGCTTAGAATGCTTCATGACTATTGCAATAGGAGGCAGAGATTCTAGGAACAAAAATGCACCATGTCTCATTAAAGAACTAATTTTTTTCCTTTTTTTTTATTAATTTATTCTTGTTACATCTCAATGTTTATCCCATCCCTTGTATCCTCCCATTCCTCTCCCCCCCCCCCATTTTCCCATTATTCCCCTCCCCTATGACTGTTCCTGAGGGGGATTACCTCCCCCTATATATGCTCATAGGGTATCAAGTCTCTTCTTGGTAACCTGCTGTCCTTCCTCTGAGTGCCACCAGGTCTCCCCCTCCAGGGGACATGGTCAAATGTGAGGCACCAGAGTACGTGAGAAAGTCATATCCCACTCTCCACTCAACTATGGAGAATATTCTGACCATTGGCTAGATCTGGGAAGGGGTTTAAAGTTTACCTCCTGTATTGTCCTTGGCTGGTGCCTTAGTTTGAGCGGGACCCCTGGGCCCAAATCTGCCTATCATATTGTTCTACTTGTAGATTTCTAGGACCCTCTGTATCCTTTTATTTTGCTATTCTCCCATGCGTCTCTCATTTAGAGTCCCAATAGGATGGCTCAGCCGTTAAAGGCTAGGCTCACAACCAAAAATAAAAGAACTAATTATTACACCTATCTCTTTAGCATGGCTTAAGATGAACCTGCCTTTCTAGGAGTGGTCACTTACCCAAGTGATTATTACGACTTAACCTAACTCAATTATTAGGCCTCCAGCTAGGCAAAAGATTTTATCTTTTGACCAGTTTTTCACCATAGTAACTAAGTGTTAGAATAAAAATACAATTGTGGCTACTGTATGCATTCAAAAAATTTAAGGGAGGCATTTAAGGGGGAACTTAAAGTGAAATGAGGTCATAGGGTATGGCTGTAGCCCATCCTGAAGACAAAGACACACCAAAGGCATACAGAGATAAAAAGGTTTATAGGAACACAGACACTTAAGCCATAGAATTTACATCCACCAATGGCATCTAACCTTATGGTGATGATAGTAGGATGTATATGTAAGTATGTTTCTAATAGACATGCACAATGATGAATATGTGGAAGTTATAGGTCACCATGGGGGAGTTAATTTTGTCTTTCTATGGTGTGAGTTCTGGGCTTGAACTCAGTTCATCAGACTTGGCAGGAAGCACCTTTACCTGCTGAGTCATCTCACAGGGCCAAATCTAGTAATTCTATAGAACTAAATATATACTAACCAGGTCTCAAAGTCTCCAAACTTAATAGTTCCTTTTATATCACAGACACTAGAGATTATCACTGGCTCTGTTTCCAGTCACTGAAACAGAGTGAACTGTCCAACATAAGGTCCCTTTGGCAATAGTTCCCCAAACCAGGATTTAAAAAATATATATATAAAGACTATAAACTACAAAACTACACCATCCTAAGTATTTAAGCCGTGACTGCTAATAATGGCTAAGGAATTCTATGGGGCGAATATATTTGGTTTAAGATGTAAAGAATCTGTTAAACTTACAAAAAAAAAAAAAAAAAAAAAAAAAAAAAAAAAAAAAACTTTTCTGTACAGTGATCATTTCCATTGTCCAAAGGATGTTTTATGATACTGAAATCATTAGCCATTTGCTTTGAGGTCCATTTTCAGAAGCATTCCAAGTCATCTGCCAAGACTGGCACCATAGTGCGGATCCCTAGTGTTATTTCCATAGAACCCATGGTAACCAGTGGCCAGGCCGTGCCCAGGAGGAAGAGGGTGAATACATACTCACTGTCTTTGCATGCTCACTAGATATCAATTCCTCCCGTCAGTTTGCATCATGCATCTTTGTCATAACTCACAAGTTACATTCAGTGATACGATTCCAAATTCTGTGTCCGTACATATTTAATACACAGACAAGTCAGCACACTAATTAAGCTTTGAGGATTTCAGCTCCATGACTATTCAGGCCACAAACACCCCAAAAAAAAATCCTCCCTTTGATTAAAATGATCCCACTTGATTTAGGAGTTAAGTCCATTGTAGAAACAAAATGTATTTTTTTCACTCCACTGAGATTTTTCTAATGTCTGCTTTTATATTAAACTTATTAGTGATAATAATGCAAGTATAAAAACAACTAGATCCAAGGTGTCATAGCAGCATTCACCCCAGGCTGCAACTCTAACAGACTAGAAACACAGAAGCATTGTATAGATAACATTGCTGGTCTGAGATTAATTCAGAAAACTACTATGTCTTGACCTCAAATTCTACCCTCCCCCTACGAGAAAGGAAAAAATGGGGAAACAGATTTGCTTTTCACTCTCTGGAAATGAAAGGAGAAAATGCGATACTCAGAATTAAGTAATATACTAGAAACATATTTTTCTCTTTTCAGTCCTATTTCCTCTTGAATCCAATGATATTTTAGGTAAAGAAATGCTTGTCTCCTCTCTACAAATGATATCCTACCCTTTGCAATCATTGTTTTTCATGAACAGATGAACACAGTGGTTGGGAAATTATTTAAATTGTTTCTGAGTTCTTTGGAGGGTCTCATGCAAATTCATTAGTAACTCTGGAACTGTCTAGTATGCATTTATGTAATGAAAAATGTATTAGTTTCACTACACAAATGTATTAGCTTCCACTCTGTAGTTAAATGAAAAATGTATTAGCCTCTATGTATCAATGTATTATCATTCACTCAGTGGCATATTTTCTTAGATGATTCTCCACAGAACTAGTCAGTAATACAAACACTGCTGGAGAACTGTATTCTTTAAAAACAAATTCTTAGAAATATTAACATTGTTTGCTTTCAGAATGCATTCAGTGGTAGCTTTGTGTAGGATGCTGCTAGAAGTAGACACCTTGATCTATGAATAATTATACTCATTAACCTTATGAAGTACCTTTTTTAAGATGTGGAATTGGAGGGACAGAGAGATAGCTCAGAGATTAAGAGCACAGGTTGCTCTTATAGAGGACTCACGTTCAACCCAGAGCAACAATATGGTGACTCATGACTATCTGTTAAGTTCTGTTCCAGAGATCTGATTGCCTTCCTTGGCCCCCTACTGGCATCAGGTACTAATGTGGTGTGCCGACATGCATGTACATAAAACATCCGTACACATAACAAATAATAATAATAAAACATTCACACTTTTCTTAAAGAAAAGGCATGGTATTAACCATTAAATGACTGGAGGGATTCAATTTGGCAATGACTAAATATGGGTCTGCAAGACATAACTCCTTGAACCACCCAAGAAGTGCTGATTTTTTCCATTATTTGTTTCATTTTTCTGGTAGACAATGTAGCTCTAGTTTATTTAAGCTAAAACCCATTCACTGACTTCATTCCTTCACATCTTTCACCCTGAGCAACCCTAAATTTAATTTTCCCCCTCATTTCCTTGATATTAGCTTATTACATTTATTGAATCAATGTGAAAATCCTTCAATATGTATAAAAGTAAATTAATAATAATTATTATTATAATAAATAATAATAATGTGAAAAGGGATAGAACAGTATTAGATACATCTTCCAAAATTCATGGATGGGAATTTAAAGCATGGTGGTGAGAAGAGGGCCCATAAGAGTGGATCAGAATGTATGGGCTCTGCTTTCACCAACAGGCTGCTTCATTATGGTAGGATGAATTTAGTTATCACAGTAGGAATAGTTCATCTACCCTCTTATGTAGCCTATGACTACAGCTCTTTCCCTTCCTCCTTCTACCATTGCCTGTCCCAGCAAGAAAGCCCTTGCCATATGGGACCCTGAGTATCCCATTCTTCAGTTCCATAAAATAAATTGTGCTTACCGCAAATTAACTCTTCTCTCTTGCTTTTCTAACATGGTAAATCAAACTAATACAAATGAGATAGTAAATTTTAAGATGATACCAAGTACTTTATGGTAATTCTATGCACAATATTTTTTAGTGATTTTTTTTTTCATGTCCTTTTTTTCTCTTGTATAACAGTATTTTGAAAGAATAATACTTAATGAGACAATGGTATGTTGTCTGTATAGATCTGTGTATACTTTCATGAATCCATGTCATATATTTTCATCATGTAAACTGCTTCCTTCACAATGAAATAACCAGGTACCAATTCTATTCCCCTTTGTCCTGCAAGTAATTTTGGAAATTTCCACGGCATGACATATATGTGTGACAGAAGGGTTTGTTCTTGAAGTGCTACTTAGCATCGCTCTGCTCCTCCCATTCAGCTTCTTCTGGCATGTTCCAAGTTTACTTAAGTCAGATCTCCAAAGGAGCTGTCAGCCCTCATCAAGAGAAGAGGGATAAGTGAGCTCATCTGTATATTTGTGCTCCTGAGGCATCAGAATGTAATCCATCCTTTCTTTTCCATCCTTTCTTTTCCTGAGCAATATGATGTGTCTATTAAAATTAGACTTGGAATACAAAATGCCTAGAGTCTTAAGGACTGCACAACCATTTTACAGAAGACTTACAGCATTGCACACATCAGCTTGCCACAAATGAAATAAAATAACAGAGACTGTCTATCCCCACATTATCTGATTTAACTTGACAAAAAGGTAAAAAAAAAAAAGTCTTTCTTAGTGCATTTTGTTATTGGGCAATATGTAAACTCCCCAACTAAACTCACATTGGTTTATTGCATCATAACTACTCTTTCAGTATCAACAATGGACTCCAAATGAGTTTATACAGACTAACAGAATCATAGACATAGGCTTTCTTAAAAAGAGCATTGCATTTTATGGAGGCTATTCCCATTTTATTAGAATGCGTTTACTTCTTAAGGAAAAAAATAGGATCATCTCATATATGGTTGCTTTAGAAATAGCAGTACTCCCATATCTACATGCATATATTCATGTATTAATACATACCTGCATATATAGCTCGATGCCAGCCTGGTCTACAAAGGGAATTCAGACCATCCAAGGCTACACAAAGAAACCCTGTTTCAAAAAGAAAATGTATATATCATTAAAGCATTTTCTTTCTTTCTTGAGAGTTAATACATATGTGTGCATGTATCTTGACCATAAACATACCCATTTCCCCTCTTTCCTTCAAATTGCCCTACCCAGCAGATATCCCTCTTACCCTTACCATTGTGACTTTTTTTTTTTTTATGTATATCATATCTTTTTTTACACTAGTGCTGCCTACTTGTACATGGGCAACCTGCCAGTAGCCACACTCCAACACAAGCAACCATCATTTGTAATAATTCCTCAGCTGATACAGGGTCGTCAAGACTTCCTTCCCCATCAATCTGCATCAAGTTTTATCATGTAACTATACTATGTCGTTTCTACATTCTTTAGATGAAGCTTAAAACTTTTTAATGAGCTGGTATCCTCCTTTGGCTTAAGTGTAAAATCAGTTTTTCTTCAGAGTGTGGTCCTGGCCTTGATCCTTGCCTCATCAGAAAATACCCCAGAGTGTCAAAATTGTCTCTATTGTAATGTGTTAGATGAGTTACATCCACCTCCTACTTATTACCAGCTTGTTAGATTGCCTCCTATAAACCACTGATCCTTTCCTGTCAGCTTTCTTAGATTATTTTTTTTAATTTTTTATTAATTTATTCAGATTACATCTCAGTTGTTATCCCCTTACTTGTATCCTCCTGTTCCTCACTCCCTCCCTATTTCACCCTATTCCCCTCCCCTAGGTCTGTGACAAAAGGGGACTTCCTCCCCAACCATATGGTCACAACCTATCAAGTCTCATCTTGGTAGCCTGCCTATTCTTTCTCTTGCTTAGATTCTTGGCTGAAGTTTCCCTTGGGTATAGGACTGATTACCTTCCTAACTTGTGATCACCAGTACACCTGCCATTCCATTCTCATGTCTATCACTACTAAATATCTCTTTCATGAAATATCTAGTCCCCAGTTTACAGAAATTTCTTTTACCAATTCATTCAATACTTAATGAGACTTTGGCTACATGTGGAACTAGTGACTGGCATTAAAATCCATTGCACTTTTAAACTATTTGACCTTTGGCAAATTTCTAATCCCTTTATCTACAAAATCTGCCTCTAGGTGGGTAAAGTATAGGTCTTTAATAAGATACTTATATAAACTGCAAAGCTTAGGGCACAGACTTTATCGGAATTTAGCAGAGGCTGACACCTGCTTTCTCCTTGCCTGGACTGACATTTAGCATATGGGAAAAGGCATCCTAGTCTCCTCTGCATTGGTACTCACTCTCACTTGGCTTCTGATGTCTGTCTCAGTGTACACTTAAAGCCTGCCAGGGTCCTGTGGGTCCTGTGATCACAGGCAGGCTTTCACTCGCCTCACATGCTAACTTCTTGATCCACAATGTTCACGATTCTGCTCTGCTCTGCCCTAGCACAGCTGGAGCAACACGATCTTTTCATTTAGTAGAAAGGGGATTACAAGAGGGAAGGAAGAAATTTTCAAAGGAGGGGCCGGAGAAAGAGAGGGCAATGGAATACATATGGCAAAACAGTGGAAGGCGGAATGGGGGACTAATTGGACAGAGAAAGGTGACCAGTAGGAGGGAGGGAAAGGCAAAGGAAAGGAGGATCAGAACAAGGGATTCTGTAGTCTCTCAGCCTCCCCTCCACTGTTTTGGTCTTTAGCTCTAGATTCCCCTACGATATCCCACATATCAATGACTCAGTGCAATAGTAATTTTCTTTATGCTTCTGTACTACTTCACTTATCATATTTTCTGTTTCCAGGGTGACCCGTATAGAAAATGACAAAAGTAAACACTATCCCATATGTGTGTACTATAGTTCCTTTAACCATGTAGACATTGTTGTTTTCTTATCTTTGGATTGCACCTAACATTGCTGTGAATGGGAGATGACACTGTCTTCACAGCATGGTGATTTTATTTCCTTAGAGTGTATGCCTATAGGAGAGTTGTCTGGGTCATGTGAGAATATGCAGACTTATCATTTTAACCATATTAAATACTCCAAATCCATTTTATAGATTATTTTTGCACATGGAAATAATTATATCCAGTGACATTATTAGCAATATATATGTGATCTGAGGTTTAGCAAGCATCTCATACATGGCCTGTGAGCTTGACCACCTCATTTTATCATGCACATGAGTTTCACCTGAACATTTCAAGTGATAGCAGTTGGATGCTTTCCATTGCTTAGACCAAACCCTCCTTTTTGAAAACACATCTGTTGTTATTGTTGTTGTTATTATTTCATGTCTCTTAGCCAATCTATGCCTTTTAAATATGTTTACAAGCAACCTAGTGCTGGCCATGCTTCATCACATCTTCCTGAACTAAGATGCCACCAAGCATCTCTGCTCTGGGATATCCAAATTCTATAGTCAGGCTCTCTTTTGTTCCTTGCAATTCATTCTACCACTTTTGTCATCCTGCTTTCTCCTTGCTCATCCCAGCCTGTTATTATCACTTCTGTCAGAATAATTCTTTTGAAGAGTAAACCAGGGCTTAAGAGATGGTACTATGTCTGAAAGCATTGGCTGCTCTTACAGAAAACTTTGATTTGAACTCATGGTAGCTCATAACCATCTGTGAGTACAGTTCCAGGGGATCAGATATTTTCTTCTGGACTCCTTGGGCATGAGCCATGGAAGAGGTGAACAGACATAGATGCAAGTAAAACACCATTCACATAATAAATAAAATAAAAATAAAATTGAAAAGAGAATAAGTCAGAATAGGTATTCTCATATCTAAACCTTGCATTAATGCTACATATGCTAAGAGCAAAGCTGATTTTCTCTTGGTCACCATGTGTGAGTAGCACTCTGGTCTCTGTCAACGTCATCTCGCCTAGGCTTTGATCAGCTGTGTTACACAATGTATTTTCTTTTGTACCTTTCTTCACATTCACAGATTCTTTAATCCTATGCCAGTTCTTTCTTTTTCATTTGAAACCTGTGTTTGATAAGATGATAACATATCACATACTTCAGTCTTTTGTCATATTTGTTTAGCAGCTTCCTGAAACTAGGAATGTTGGTTTTCTGCACTTAAAATAGTTCCTGGAAGACAGCGTACATCAGTGGGTGTTTACTGAATGGATGGATAGATGCAGTGATATATGGATGAATAAATGAATGAAAGAAGTGAATTTTACTTTCTTAAATGCACTAAAACTTAGGAGAAGCTTAATGCACTCGTGTTTTGTTGAGTCGGTAGTTCATTGCTGCTGAGCTTTCTCTACAAGGTTGAAATACAGAAGAGAAAAGAAAAGCCTCACTACTTATCAGGCTGTGTGCAGATAATGCCAAATGATTGAATGCTTGACTGAATAGATTGCTTGTTTGGACATATTTTTTATAGTAGCTTGAGGAAAAACTAAGCTATCTGACTTCCTCTCCCTCACCCCTTGCTAGAGTTAGAACTGATGAAAAAGGGAGGAAAGTCACATAATACACACTTGGTTTTTACAGAATTCAGTTAATTGAACTCAATGAACCAAAAACACTCACAGTAAAAATCATCAACATTTATATGTAAAACAAAATCTGTTTTTTTTTTTTTTGTCTGGCTTAGAGGGGATGTAGCTAAGGGAGAAAAGATTACAAATAAGTAAGAGAAATATCTGACATTGCTTTTCTTTGCACATGAGCTTTCTAAACTATTGTCAATGGTACGAAATTCACACATGATGGTAAATGTTTGGCAAGTTGAAGAGTTTAAATGAAGTAACAAAAGAAAACATTACCGTATCACACAGGAAAAGCCTTGTCCAGACAACAGATCAAAAGCTGTACTTACAGTGTGGTACTTTTAGTATACAGAATTAATATTTTCAGGAATACTGAAGGCCATTCATGAGTTAGTGTGCAAAATAATGCTGTATCATAAAATAAATATACAGTTTCTGTATAGAATGTGTGTGGCAGGAATTAAAAAATTAGGAAGTGATTCTTTGGTGAAACAACCAAAATATGATAAGGAATTAGTGGTGACCTAGTGTAGAGAAAGGAAAACATGACCGGAGCCCATAGTGGCAATACTCACAAAACTGAATAATAGTTGTAGTATAGATTACTAGAAGCCAGGGTAAACTTCTATATATGTATGGGCACAGATGTGTATACAGACTTATCTTATTTACTTATTCTATATGTGTATGGTTGCTCATAAATACATGCCATATACACACATGGCTACCTCACATGCCTGCATGTGTTTATACACATGTACCTACCATATATATATTTTGCGTGCATATATGAAAAGCATTAAAGAAATCTTCAATTGAAAATATTACTATTTCTATTCAGTTCTTAATATCAAACTCCCCACCTCTGACAATTCTTTTAAAACTGGTTGACTTTCACAACTGAAAGGCCTTTCTAAGAATGCAGCTATTTCTCAGCTCATGTGTCCTCATGAACACAATTTTCTAGATGTGTCACATTTGTCATGTCCCCTTTTTTCTGAGCTGGGAGTAACATTAGAATGGCGGATATGGATATGAGGGGAGGAGAATAAAGTTGATTGATGGGGAGAGAGAGAGAAAGTGGAAGACGCTCATGAAGACCTTTTTGATTTCTCAATTCTGTGATGGCTGGCATTGAAAAAGGAGCCAGTGTGCTCCTTGAAACTCTGTGCATTTGTCATACCTAAAAATTAATATGATACACAACTTCAAGTGTTCTTAATGCATCAAAATTTTAGTGATGTATGAAATTAAGTACTGTTATGAACGTAGCCAGTGCCAAATCAATCCATTAATTATGATAGCTACTTTGAACAAAACATGTATTTAAAACCGTACTGAATTTGTCTTTAAATATATTTGAAATGATCTTTCTTTGTTCTGTTAAGGCTACTTGGAAAATACAGATTTTTCACATTTTTCACCAGGGCTTGAGAGCAGGAAAAGACATAGTCCAAAATTCAACCTTTGCATTTAAATCTCACGAAATTTTATTATTTTTTCATTTGTTTTGTTTTTTGTTAACTGTAGTCGATTATATCATTAAACAAATGCACCAAAGCAAATAAATGTTCTGAATGAGAATAACAATTCACCCGTTTTCTTTCCAGTATCCCCAGCACTGTCAATCTTGTTGCTTCAATTGATGCATCCATTTTCTCTTGTAGTTGGTTTGCTTCCACAGAAACTTCAATGTGACTCTAGTCAAAAATTCTAGTTATTTATGATTACTTTAAACAGCCTGCTCTAGTGACAACACTTTGTGTCAGATGTAAGAACGATGCCATTTGGTGTTCTAGAGGTAAGTGCTTTAAAATTTGTTCTTTGCTGGGTCGCCAGAGCTTATAAAACGCCAGCAAGGAAAAGTATTTAGAACCTCAGATTTTAATGTAGTCTATATCAGCAGATATGATGTATAAATCCAGTCAGATAGCAAGCTGCATTTGTATTATGCTGAATAATATATTTAATTATATCCACATTTCTTTCACACCTTAACTTGGTGGATCTCAAAATATTTCATGAGACTTTAGAAGTGAAAAAATTCTCATTCCTCAAATGAAACACATAGCTTGTATAAAGTATATTCCTCCTCTTCATCCCCAAGCCTTCCTGCCTCTACATTTTTTACATGTATATGTAGAAGATCTATAACTATACATTTCTTGTGTGTCTTTATATATAAATTATATATATATATATAATTATAAATTATATTTATATTATGACCAAATCTTACATATGGCATTTTTATATTTAGTGAATCTTCTGCCAACTTTTCTTATCCTGCTCAGTATGCCCACATATATTTATTTCCACAAATAAAAGGTAGAAATTATGTTTTTCTCTTTCTTTTTTCTTTGCTCCTCCTATTCAGTCTTTATCCAGCTCCACTTATAACTCCACCTGTACTTTCATAGATGTATGTTTTTCTGTGACTTGGACCACAGTTTGAAATGGGTTGTCAGGTAGGCTGTGTGACCTCACAGCTGGCAGCCTCAGTGTCATCTGCTGCACATTGATGGTGGAAATAGATGTAACTCCTGGCGTATATAGAAGATTCAATTGTATTCATCTCTGTAAAGCATTGAAACTAATACATATCACAAGGCAATGTTTCAGCAATGCAAAGTGAACTGTATTGTCCATGGAGTGCTTTGTGTCCCCATCTACTGATCTTTCCCCTTTTCAGTGACCTCGTGGTGCTTTGCATATAGAGAGCTGTGTGTGAGAACTGTGTCCTTCAGGCTAATCTGTACATGTGCCCACCTTCTGCATTGCTGAGCATTTCTAGAGCACTTAGAATGGCAAATGCCATTTACTAGTATCAAGACACCAGCAATGTAAGCTTACTTTCCTTTCAGCTAGAAAAGACAGACAGTAAACAAGAAAATAGATCAATAACACCATTTTAGACAGTGCTTAGAGCTAGGAAGGAAATGAAAACTGCTGTTTCCTTTTTGCTTTATATGTCAGGAACTACAGTACCAAAAAGTAGAGCAAGGCCACATAGCTGTTTCGCTTCCCTTTCAACAATTGCTCAGCTATCTGTGTCGGAGGACATATGTATCCTTTATGAAATTTCCACAGTGTATACTCTGGCATCTCCCAGTGCCACATGATCACTTTCATTCAAATCCATCCACTTTATATAAACCTGTTTTCTCTTGGTATCTGACCCAACATAGTGCCTTCAATTATATTCTGATTAAGAACACAGTGTTCTGGGTATTGCTATTAGATGAATCCCAAGATACTGTCAAGGACTTTGATCCTTCCTTATGATTCTACATACAAGAGCCTGAGAGCAGAACACAGAGCCCTGGCATCTGTTCCTGTATCCCACACCAGGCTTATTTTTCTTCTTGCCAAGGAGAGAATATATTTTTAAAAACTCTAAAGGTAAATCTTAATGATCTCCCCCAAGAAAAGCAACTATGTCTGAGATGCTCTCAGCAAAAATGCCAGCTGTCATTGTTGATTTTCTCTCTAGAGATTGAGAAGTGGTCCAGCAACACTGGTTCTCTGAATAAGGTAGAAGAAAAGGGTTGACTGGATCACGGTTGTCATTGTTTCAAGCTGTATAATAATTTCAAATTATTTATTTTCAAAACTCTGGAGGTTATGCTCAACAAGTAAAAATGGTGAGGGGAAAGGAAGATTGCATTTACAATGTTATGTGTGATCTGTCTGTCTGCCCTTAGTCATTCAATACTTTTACATGCTTTATTCATCCTCTTCTATAAACTATGCCTGGCTAAACCTAGGAGATCAAGACCATGGAGAAATTAAGTTAAGACCATGGATTTGACTCAGCCTTTGCTTCATGATTTGTCTACATGTAAGTCACAGATGCAAAGATAATTGATATTGGGCTATCTTAAAGTCTTTGGAAACAGACACAATTTCATGCTAGGGGAAAATATGTTTGGGATGCAGGTTGATTCTATATGGTATATTGGTACCATACAGAGGTAAACGTAAAGACTTTATCTGTGTCAAGGAAAGTCACTAATCTCTTATCCTGTATTTTGCAAACACCTTATGTCAGCCTGTCTATACCCAAGGCACAGGCTTCATTAAGTAATGCCTTCTTTTCCTGTTAAGTATTCAGAACTCATCTTCCCAAACTAAGTGGCAAAGAAAATAATTTCTAAAGCAGGTGTTAGTAGGGGCAGCTTGATTGTACTGAAAACATTTGATTACGTCGATTCAAGCGCCACATCCAAATTAATGAAGACTGGCACACTTTACCCATTTCCATTTCTTATTTTTCAGACATGAAAATTACTCAGACTTCAAGTCTAGTCTGTGTGAGAGCATTAAGTGTTTCAGAAACCAACATGTCTTATTAATCTATTGTGCTCTTGAGGAGAAAAGCCAACTTGTAACATTATTTCCTTATGCTCTGGAAGCCTGTGAATTCCTTACTGTACATCAAGAGCATAAGCAAATTTCACTGTAAAGAGGTTTCTGTGACAAGACCTGGGAAGAACATTGTTATTAAGTGTAGTCATTGATACTTACAGGATAGCTTTTCTAAGATTATCTTTTTTTTCTTGTTGGGATACAGGTGGTTATTTAAGACAATCAATTTACATAGAACAATTTATTCTTTTTTCATGCTGTTAAAGCAAATTGGTATGTAATTAGATTTATATACTGAATAATCTCATTTGCATATCCAATTAATTCTTCCTGTTTTAATTTGCTAGGGTTGAATTCACATTAGTAGTAAAAATAACACTTAAATTATCAAGGCCTCAAATTTTCCTTTGCTGTAATTTGTTCAAGATGTTCCATCTAAAAATTGGTCCCCAGCATTCTTTACAAAACCAACTGGGAATTAGTAAAATACTTCACTCAAAAATGCCCTTAGCCAAAACACACAGAGATGAAACTTACCCTTTGTTCATGATACATGAGATAGTGATTTTGAAAAAACATCCCTTGTCTAATTGTGTGTGTGTGTGTGTGTGTGTGTGTGTGTGTGTGTAGAAACATTATTTATTCCCAGATGGTTTATTGCATCAATAAAGGTGGTTTATCATTGTAGAAATGTAAATAGAATGGAAAATGGATGATATTATAGTGCAATACATGATGGTTTACTATTTACTTCTATGGTAGAATTTGACATGAAGAAAGGGATGTAAAGAAAATATTATGTACCATTGAGAGTTATCATGATTTCAAATGGTATAACATAAAAGACCCTACTCAATTGAGTTTGTCCACATGCTTCATATATTTATATTTAACAAACAGGGCTCAACATTGTATTATATACATACATATATATATATATATACACACACAAATATGTATACACATTAAATTTTGACATATATAGGTTTGTGTTTTGTGATTATGGCCAAAATAATACAGTAACTATTTCCATAGTATATACGTCACATGAGTTGTTCTAAGGAATTAAAAATTATTGAAATGAACAGATATAATTAGATTATATGGAAATATCACCTCATTTTACAAAAGTTATTTGAGTATCCACAAATTTTGGTGACTCTGGAGTAGGGAGTCCTTGAATTAAGTCCCAGTAGCTACTGAACAATGACATTTTGAGTGCCTGACCACACTCAGCACTTAGATCTGGTCATGTATAGTTTGAAAATTACAATTTGCTAAACATAGTGGTGCATGCCTTTAATCCCAGCACTCGGGAGACAGAGGCAGGCAGATCTCTGTAAGTTCAAGGCCAGCCTGGTCTATAAAACGAGTCTTGGTCAGGCAGGACTATAAGAGAAACCCTGTCTTTAAAAACAAAAGAAAACTAACAGAAAACCAAAAGAAACCATACCAAAACAAAAACAAAAACAAACAAACAAAAAACAAAAAGGAAGAGGAGGAGGAGGAGAAGAAGAAGAAGAAGAAAATTAAAATTCACTTTATAAGACTCATTATTTTATTAAGGTTTATGACTACTTATTAATAGATAGGTACTTTTATTGCTGACTCTGGATTCAAATATTAGGTAGTCTATATGCAATGGTTAATTAGCCATTGTCAGCCTTGTTTTCTTTACCTGATAAATAGGAATAGTCTTGTCTCCCTATTTCATAGAAATTCAGAAGAAGAAGGGTTAGCACATGTTAAATACTTGGACTATTTCCATAGGACATAATTCATGTTCCCCATGACTATCACTATTTTTTGTATTTTCATTTTTTGTTGTCCATTGGTTGAGAAACTATAGCATATAACTCAAGTTGTCCTCAGACTCACTCTGTAGCTACAAATGACCTTCAGCTTCACATATTCCTGCATTCACATCAGGAGTATTGGGATTACAGGTCTGTACCATTCTACCCAGTTTATGGTGTGTTGTGGAGTAAATCTGGAACTTTCTGTCTTTTAGACAAGTGTTACACATGCTAAGCTATATATCAAGCCCTTTAATTGTTATCTTTAAACATGTGTATGTAGAAATTTACTAAGATATAGTTCTGGGTATATTGTTTGCTAAAGCTATTAAATAAAGCAGCATGGATTTAGTGATTTAAACAGTAGATATTTGTTTTCTTATAGTTCAATAGGCTATAAGTCCCAGGTTCAAGTTGTCCATAATTTGGCTGTCCTGGACTTATTTTGTAGACCTTGCTGGCCTCAAACTCGCAGTGATTTGCCTGCCTCTACCTCCTCTACCTCCCAAGTGCTGGGATTAAAGATGTGCACCACCACACCTGACCTTCACTTGAGTTTCTTAAGGCATTTCTCATAGTAACTTACAGTTGTTTGCAGGGTTACTGTGTCCTTACATAGTCTTTCCTCTGAGTGTCTAAATTCCTCCTTCTATTCAGGTCACCAGTGAGAGTGGATTAGGATGTACCCTGAGGACATCATTTTGTGTTAATTACTTCTTCAAAGGCAGTGTCTTCACATATAAATTCTAAAACTGTGATAGATGAGAATCTAATATTTATATCTAGAGTTGAGGAACACCACTCAATCCATAACCTAAGACTGCACTTTCCTTACATACAAAATATGTCAAAACTTGGAGTTCAGAGCTGATGATAAGAATAGAAAACATACCTATTTTCTCATGGTATTCAGAAGACATATGTTATTATCCATGTGGTTTCTTACCAAAAAACTACCTCCCATTTTCTGTGTCAGCCTTTTGAGATTTTCACCAGCACTTAACCTATCTTTTAGTCTTTTAATTCTATAGTAGAAACAGCAAAACTTTATCAAAAGATTCTTAGCTAGATTTGTTACTTACTAAAAATATACAAATCTGTTGCGGCTGGGAAATTGGCTCAGCAGTTAAGAGCAATCATGTCTGCATTGCCCACATCCATTTGGTGGCTTACAGCCATCTGAAAGTCAAAGGCCAGGAGAATCAATAACTTCTTTCTACCTCTGAGGCCATCAGGCATGCTTATGGTACATATACATATATGTGAGCAAAGTACTCAGGCACATAAATTACATAGATCTTTACAAATGTACACGTATGCACTGTGTAATCTGGGCACGTCATTTTTCCCAGGGAACACATAGTCTCACAAACAGAAATAAAGTAACCTAAGCCAGCAGAGGAGAAATAATTTAGCAAACTCTAAATTGCTACAGAGATACCATCTGTCTCTGATACTAAAGTGGCAATTTTGATTCTCTTTTCTATTTTATGTTATTGTTAGTTTATAGTTATTAATACTAAATGACTTCAATGGCCACTTTAGGAAAGACATTAACTTTGTTGTTAAAGCAATGAGCTCACAATTATATACTGGGGTGCTTTTATTCTGTATTTTAAAGAAACCATAATTTGCAGTTGATACACAAATTACTATGCCCCACTGCACAACCTCCCTGGACATCAGTTGAGTATGCTGTAACAACTAGAGAAAAAATGCCTCAGAGATTTCCATTTGTCAAAATGCCACTATGCCTCGGGAACTGACATTTTAACATTGTGCTAATGTCACTTGCTTTATTTGCGATGTCTGTACTCTCTGTGTAACTTTCAACAAGACTATAGATATTTGCAGATCTCTGCCAGTTCATCAGTATTTTAATTTGGCGAAGGGGCAGAGTTGCCCAGAAAACAAAACCATCTTATTAATTGGCACTGCCTATGATAACGATAACTTGTGGCTTCAATCTCAGGTCTTCTTCAATGACTTTATGACTTCCATTTCCTTAAGTATGATTTCCTCACTAGTGCCACCATTACACCTTGTTAGTCACACAGTTCTATCATATTCCCATAGAACCTACTAAGTGAACATCAGTTTCCAGTTATAAAATTGTCCTCTCTCAGCCAATAGCCTGTATATAATACTGAAAGAAAGCCTATTCTTATTTTCTGCTTTGGTAGCCTGATCCAAACCACTAAAAGTTGGGAGCTGAGTGGAGGGATGTAATCCTATTACATATGCATTTGCAATAAGTATCTCTACCATATGACTTACCAAAAACGTGTTCTGACAAGATGTCCTCTGTCCACAAAGACTTGCTGATCTAAATAAGCACTCTCCATCCTGCTGCATCAATGTTGAACTGACTAATGAATACAAGTTGCTACATAGCTAAGATAAGATGTGGTCCCCAACTAGCTTCATCAAAGTCTGGATCTGTACAGAGGAGATGAGAGCTCATCCTGGGGAATGAGCTGCTGTGTCTCGATAATAAAATCATTAAGAGAAATTCATGAGATTCCCTGAGAGTGGAAAGTCCTATCTAGTGGCACAAAACAAAGTAGTTTGGGTCTTGGTAAACTTTATGTCTTGGGAATTATAATGCTCATGGTATAAACTGCAGTGCTGGTGAGTAACTGTGTGCTCCTTTCAAGCATGCGTCCAAAACTGCACACTTACGAGGTTATCTTGCCCATGTGTAAATCCTTCATGGATCTTCAGCTTGGCTGTTTCCTTTTTGACTTACACTTTGCCTCTCTGACTGTTTCTTCTATACTCTCGTCCTTTGAAGCTTAATTTCATTTTTGGCAACTCTTAAGCTTACTATTTTTAGAAAACAGTTCTCAGCCAAGTCACAGGAGAGGTTAGTACTCATGCTGGGCAAAACTGTTTTTCCAGTTGAAAATGAATTGTGACTATAAATTAATGAAACTAATTTTCTTGTGTGGGTTGTAAATCAGCTTTCTGTAGTATTTCAAAGAGGAATTTAAAACTTCAGTGAAGTAATGCATAGGAAAGCTTTTTTAAAAGCTATAAATCACCCTATAAAAGTAAAGGCTTTTTAATTGTTAGTAATTATTGAATTATATTCAACAACTGCTTTGAGGCTCAATAAATATGTTCTCAATTTTCCTTTTAAGTACAAAATTAATTTCATTAATAGTTATGCATTTGCTGGTGTATATTAATTAATGAACAGTTAAGTTCTTTTCCATATGTAGATCATAGGGCCACAGGAAAATGAGAAAACTGTCAAATGTGGAAAAGGAAGTTCAAAAAGGAAAAACAAATCAATTCCCTGAGTTGTCAAGGATAATAACTGATATATCAAAGAATAGCTTTCCAGTGTCCTGACCCTTGTTTCACTAAACCTGCTGTATTTCACTCATGCATCTGATGACTTTAGCCTGATATATTTTTGTCCTACTTTTCCCATGCCTTCAGCATCTCCTAGTTTATTTCTCCTTTACTACTTCTATGTTTTGGGCTTGGAACAAGAATAAGACAGTCTCCGTTCCTTTTCGTCCTTGTATTTCCCCTCAGTGACTTCTTGAAACTGATGCTTGTGTAATGGACATAGGGTGAGCTGAGTTGTAATTTTTGAAGAGTTTTGTTTTCATGAGAACCAGATCCTCTGCATCAAAGTCAGGGTGGGGTTCTGATTTATATGTTTTTGAGTTATAAGTGGTTCCAAAGGGCTAGGTAGAAGCTGGAAAACAAGAAGGTGGGGACTGGAGGCCACAAAAGGGAGTGGAAGTTTGCAGTGGTTGTTTGTTATTGTTTGTTCTGATTTTTTTTTGTTGCCCTTGGTAGATGAAATGAACCTGATGATAGGACTTGTGTTTTCTAATTTCCTCAACGCTTCCTTTCCTTTTTTCAAAGCAATTGGTCTGTGTCCTTTGGGGGGATGAATGGGCTTTCTTTCCTTCTTCTGCAGCAAAGCTGAGCTACAGGAAGCCAAATGGGACTTAGCATAGCATTGCAAACACAGAGCTTTACTACCTTCACTCAAGTGCTTGCCATGGCTAGGATCTTTGTAAATTCTTGAAAGAATTTCCCAAGAAGGCCCCATCAAAACTAGATCACTTTTATACCAAACAGTTTACTAGTGTCCAGAGAGGAAATGTATCATTTTGATTAATGTGCTATTTTAAAAACCATATTCTTTGTAATTGTGGGTATTGCAATGTGTATTATAAGGTGTATTCCATTTCCCTGCAAGCATTCTTGCAAACTATATGCCCCTTTCATGAAAGTCCTAATGATACTAGGCCAATGTTAATAAGTCTGAGAATAAGATGAGGTGTTGCTAGCCGTTCTCCAAAGTTGCATTATTAGAAGCAGCCCTTGCCCCCTCTCCATGTCATGGATATAAAATATGTATCTTTGTTTAAAAAGGCATATTTGGAAAGAGTATATGATTAAGTATAGGATTATGTATGTAATTACTTTGTACAAAACCTCTTCCTACCAGTTTTATGACACTTGGAAACCACAAACTGTGTTGATTAACTTACAGTGAAGAGACAGGTATCTGAAGGCTTAGGTAAGGTCTAAGTCATTAGAATTTTTGCTTCTCGTTATCCAAGTAGAAGGCTGGGTTTTATGGCCTACCTTGTTGGAAGCACAAAGTCCTTGGTCCCACAAATCACCAGGGAAACCAGGAATGTTAAACATTCAGAATTGTCTTTTTTTCAAAGGAAAGGAGGTAAAACCTGTTTTTCCACCCAGAAACCTGGGAACTGAGGTGATTAATAGCCTGGTGTTCTGTGTTATCTGTTGATCCCTACAGAATCAAGCTCCCATAACTAGAACTGGAGGGAGCTAGTAATTCAAATCACTCTAACATTATCTGTAGAGCCAGGGGCTCCCTCAAGCTCCCTCAACCAGGACCAAAGGTGGGTAATAGCACAAATGACTTCAACGCAATCTGTATACCCAAGACCACTAGATCCTTTCCTAGGCCCTTAAGGTAATATAGGTAAGCTATCATAGAATCCATCTTTTTGGAAGAAATGGCGTGTACTTTGAGTTGAGTTTCGATGTAATTATGCCTCCTTATGCACCAGGGATTCTGCTATACCAGAAACTGTTCCCCAAGTTGTACTATGTTTAAATATGCTGCCAGTAAACCACCTGGAATCAGGCCGATTCAGACCAACTATGACATACTGGAATGAGTGTTTTTTTCATATTCCTTCATAGTTGGTTTTGCTGCCTGCCATGACACTTAAGGGACCGCCCCCGCCCCCCCCCCCCCGCACTGCTTAAGAAGAAATTTGACCTGGTAACATTTGACTACAGCCAAGTATTCCAATACATGTGGAAATTTGCAACAATTGTAATGTCTCAGAAATTAGATAAACTTTCGACCTTCATTTCGTATACAAACATTTTTTAAAGAAATGCTTTGTCTATCTAAGGTAGAAAGTCATACATGATCATTTTCTCTCTGAAAAGCCATACTCTATAAGTGACATAAAGCTTGGTATGCCAAATAATTTAGAATTTTTTTTTTTGCGTGACTTCTCCTCTCCTCTTACTGAGGAACTCACATTGCCTCTTTAATTATTAGCTCTAAAGAGAGTTTAGGGATGGTACACTAGGGAGAGTCACAGCTGTAACTACAAAGCAAAATCCTGTCTCTTAAAGGATTTTTATGCACTATTGCATGACTCCATGTGTATGCTAGTTCTTCTATTTTTACCACTTATACTGACAAGCTGTCTCCTCATTCTCTGTGCCCTGCACCTTTGTTAGAATGAGAGTAAAGTGGGAAAGTCTATGCTGTTCTCATGAAAGTTGAAGTGAGGGTATTGACACTGGTTTAACGCACTCTCGATGTCCTTCTTTATTTGCCTAATTGCCTCTTCTTTGTTTCTGTTTTATGGTTCACCTATATTGTAGTATGTAAGCTAGCTCCCAAAGGTTGTCTATCCAATGAGGACACCATTATCAGCATAAGCCGTTGTGTCTGACAGACGAATAACAACGTACTGGAATTATGTAAACCACTATAATACTGAGAATGAGGTAAAGGATTGTGAGAGACCTTTAACAGCTTGAGCATGAGTATTCTAGCATAAAGTAGTATAATATACCTCTTCTTGACAGAAGTTGATCATGAAACATATATGTAGGTCATTGCTTTATAACCAAACTTCTTTTGACTTTGGCTTTCAATGTGTTCCTCTGTTTTAGCTTTCAAATGCTTGAAGTCCATCAAATGAGGAAAGATACTAAATAATTTGTACAACCAACACAAGTTGTATAAATAGTGAAAATGAAAGGCACATTCTAGGCCAAATATAGGATTTACTTTTCAAGAAATCTCACTAGTAGGATAGACTTTCAGAAATAGTGAATATGTCATTGTTTTATTATCACAAGAACATAAGAATTGTGACCATATGTAACAACAATAACAAGTTAAGAATAGGACCATAGACTACACGAAATTTTAGCAGCACTAAGATTAGAAATTAAGTGATAACTGACTCTCACACGAACTCTGGTGCCCCTTTTCTGACCATGTCCCCCAGATGAGGAGACCTGGTGGCACTCAGAGGAAGGATAGCTAGTTACCAAGAAGAGACTTGATATTCTGAGAGCATATATAGGGGGAGGAGGTCTCCCTCGGTCACGGACATAGGGGAGGGGAGAAGGGGAGAAATAGGAGGGAGGGAAGAATGGGAGGAAACAGGGGAAGGGCTAACAATCGAGATTTATATGAATAAATTAATAAAAAAAGATTTAAAAAAAGAAAGAAAGAAATTAAGTGATAAACAAGTTCAGATTTTTCTTTTCTGTGATAATTTTTCTTTCATTGAAAATAAGTTATTTTCTCATACAATATATCCTGATTATAGTTTGCCCTCTCTCTACTCTATTCAATTTCTTCCCACCTCCCTCTCCTCTTCAGATCTGCTCCCTTTCTGTCTCTTATAAAAAAAGAACAGGCTTGGAAAAGATAACAATCAAACATGAGAAAATTCTTATTTCACTGCATGAGAGTAGATCCAAATATACATGACGTTTTAAGAGAGAAAAATCATTTCAAAATCTAAGAAAATCAGAATTAACTTAAATAGAAATAAAAGCAAATTGTGAGGCATAACTATGCTGCTCTATATGGAAAGCATTTTGGTCAAAGTCCAGATTAATGAAAGATGTTGTCATATCCAATGAATGGTTCTCTCAGTGAAGCCTATTTTAACAGTTGAAATGAAGAATTTGTTTATATGACTGACTGGCCGATTTCTTCCCAGTGTAAATCAGTTATGAAGCCTACTACTTTGTCTGGTCTCCCTCTGAATCATGAGGTCTAGGAAGGTGCCTGAAACATAATGTGAGCTAAACACTTGTTAAATAAATTACTGACTGAATGGTTTTTGGTAACAGTGTAACAAATAACTGAGGGGTCATATTTCAGAAGGAAAGTCTTGGCTAAATAATCTTTTAAATTTGCTCATGATAGCATTTAATTTACAAAAATAACTTCCATAGATATGGGTAGCTACACAGCAAATGAAGTTCACTGGGGACATGTAACCATAGGTCTATATTCATTCCAGTGTTCTGTTTACAATGTATCAGCTATGTTCTTTATTCTGGAGTAAAAACATTGGCAGACTTACCCCAGTGCTTGTCTTACAGTTCAGGATCCTGGGTCATTGGGAATTCTGGTCAGATACTTCCAAATACAATTGAGCAAGCTCTCAGACAAACCTAGGTAGGTTGCAAAATAGTTTAAGAGTGCAGTGGTTTGATATGATCTGGAACGTTTCACCAACTGCAATTTGACAATGAAAAAAAAAAACCTATATAATAGGACACAAGACTGTAGCGGTTTGGAATATAGTTACCAACTAAAAATAATTATGTAGATTAATGTCACAAACTTCTCAACCAGACAAACATGTATTTTAGATTCTAGGGGCAAAGGACTCCCTGTAAGCATTCTTGTATGTCATGAAACTAAGTGAAAATAACCTCTACTTTTGAGACACTTATTGAAAATGTATTTTCAGCTGAACACACAATCCAAGATAATAAAGGCTATTTGATAAGAAACACTAGAGATATCTATAACATGAGGCTTTTTATTACAGGCTTATTACAACAATCTCTCCAGTGGGCAATGGAACCTGTAAACATACTCTATGTAGGAGGTTCCTTGTGGGCTTTTTATTCATGCTGAAGTAAGCACAGCAAACTTATTTGCTGTCAGGGTACATTGAATTTAAGATTAGTATTTATTTTGGTTCTGAGGAGGTTTTGCTTTTGTGAGTTGAAATTTGGATCAGCTGTGTGAAAACAAGACGAGTCTACAGAAAGCACAGGAAATAAATTAGTTTTTCCCCAAATATGCATTCTGTAAACCTACATGTTTGGTTAACACAGGGTGCATATGTGCAGTTTCTCGGATGGGTGACTCATACACTGGATAGGTGTATGTATGGCTCTATGGTTTGGGCAAGATATATATATATATATATATATATATATATATATATATATATATATATATATATATTTTTTTTTTTTTTTAATATATCTATTCAAAATACCATGTTGAGGTGACTGGTTTTTCAATTCAGGGAGTTCCAGAAAGACAAGGGTAAGAGGCTTTAGGAAGGACTACCATAAATTCTTGACCAGTGACTTTATGAAATTTAGGAGGACACATGAAATGAAACAGTCACACTTCAGTCACACAGACATTCTGTAAGCAGAAAATAGCATTGTTACGTTACTACATTTTATTCTAAGACTTAAAACTTATGAGAATAAGTTGACTATAGAAAGGATCACAATAGTAATAGTGGTAACTTGTTATGACATGCTAATGATCACATAGATGCTACGCTAAGGGATCTTCAGGAGTTACTTGATTTAAGCCTGTGGTTAGGAAGCATGAATATAAAGGCAGATACCATTCACTCTCACGTTGTAGAGGAGGGAAATCAGAACTAAGGGAAGCAGAGTAGAGTATTAAGAGTCATGGAGTTACTTTCAGGGCCTGATCCATTTACAGTTGTGTTGTCATTAAATGCCTCACCTCATGTGTGCATCACCTTTTTCTCTTAAATTCTAATGCTGTGCACCTTGGTCCCATTCTTTATTTCTTGAGGTTGAGAGTAAAAGATATTGGGTTTTTCTTAAATTTAGTTTATGTTTTATATGTAGTGCTGGCTCACATGCATGTGTTATATGTATGCACAACACATGCGTACAGTGTCACTGGAGGATAGGAGAAGGCAATAAAACCCCGGGAACGGAAAGGACAGATGGTTGTAAGAGCAACAAGGGCTCTTAACTGCTGAATCATCTCTTCAGACCAAGAGATGCTGTGTTTGATCTTAACTCATAACCTATTCCAATTTTATTTTCGAGAACTGAAGCTTGAAGAAAAAGATTTCTTCAGTTTCTTTACTTCCTTTGGGCACCAGCCCTTTTTAATAATAATGTCTCCCGCACTTTCCATGAGATCATGATCAATAGTCTCAGGACTGAATACAGAAGATAATTAACTGCATATCATGGATTCATCAGAATAAATATTTGAGGGAAATGTATTTGTATCATATGACTACAGAGCAGAGCTACCATCCCAGGGCATGTTACTTATATTGGGTTCAAAAGTAAAATCTGATCAGAGAATATGCTGCTAAAATCAGTGACATTCTTCTTTGTTATTTGAGTCACTTTGCTGGGAAATACAGCTCTATGAGACCTTTCTTAGAAATCGATCAGAGGGAAAGTCTGCAGCTATCACCCTAGTCCACATTGAGTTGTTCTGATCAACCTCTATAATGATTAATGAGCCATAGTATCTTTTTAATTCATGCACAAAGCCACAGACACATTTTTGTGCAGATTTGACATGAACAAGTGCTTGGTAATTTTGTTTAGGTTTGTTGGCTTGTGATCTCATACTCTTTGTGTATAATCTCTTGATGAAACATTATACATAACAGCATGTAAATTTCTTAACACACTGATCTTGTTTAGCACAGATAACTGAGTCTGGTCAGGCTTGGTCTGAAGAGCTCCATTTTCTCATCCGCTGTTTGTACATGAAATCCTATTTCTATTTGTCACTTATTGGCTTTGAAAATCTAGCATGACAGTTTGACAGAGTTACTGGGCTTTTGCAAATCTCTCTTTCTTAAGGGCCAGAGACATTTGCATTTCTTGCAGGCTTCTCTGGCTATGAACAGTCTGTCCGAGGAGTGACCCCAGTTCAGTCAAAAGCATCAGGCATCTTGAAAATTATAAAGCCAGGGCACCTGCAGGCTTTATAAGGTCTAAAAGATGGTACGTAAATGATAACAAAACTGCAGTTGCACACTCAAAACATTTTCTAAAAAAAAAAAAAAATAGCATTGTAAGTCTACAGGGACTTATGCAGAAAAGACGTGCTAATACAGGGGTGGTGAGTTCAGTCATACAGTGACATCAAACAAGTATTTCATAGCAGAGATAAAGCTGCAAACTATACAAAATAAGCAGCATGTGTTCACCTTAGATAGTAGGAGTATTTTATCCCGGATAAATTTGCTCTGCTTTTAAGAATCTAGGGCAATGTTGTCTGGTAGACAAGTACTGCTGCAGGCCTATCTTAATCCTGCCATTAATTGGCACCTATCCAGGCAATTAAAACTATGGAATCTAGCAAATTAACAAGGTACATGTAAAACCCCAAGGTCTTCTGAAATTCTAAGGTTAAATTGAGATAATATTAAATTATCTTATTTGGAAGATCATCCCCATCTCTGTGTTTTTTGTTGTTTTTTGTTTTTTTACCAATGATGATAATATAGACTTTGCATCTTCAAAGGAAGAAATCACAGGAATTCTGTTTGACAAACATCAGAATGACAAATATGACACTAAAATTAAACAAGACATGTTTTCCTGCATGTCTGAGGAAAACTATCACTAAAAGACAATTTAATCCCATCATGGATTAGGAATAAAGAAGCCTATGCTAGCATGGTAGGTGTCTTAAGGTCGTCATAGCCAATGCCCCCTTCATAGTATTCTCTTCACTAATGATTAGATTAGAGTACATAATTCTTGGAACATTGTCTATAGGGTGTACTGTCTGAGAGTATTTGAGTGTTTTAATTGTATAGCCAAGAAAACTAGGATTAAAGGGAAAGTACATGTTTCACCTCTATTTCACTGAATGCCTTACTCTTTCTTTCTTTCTTTCTTTCTTTCTTTCTTTCTTTCTTTCTTTCTAAGCTAAACTGAAAGCGCTCTATCCTCTCTGGTTCATTCTTAGTATCAAATGACAAAGAAATGCACCGAGTATGATTTCACACTTCTCAGTCCCTGGTTCTCCTGCTGAATATGTGTTTAACGGCAGAGAGACACCCCCAAAACCAGGCAGGCCTGATGAGGGAGCCTCTAGCATAAATATTCCAGGGACTCTTCAACCCCTGAATATTTTAATGGACTCTGTGACATATGAATCTATAGCTGAAATAAAACATTTTGAGAGTCTTTTTGGAAGATGTTTTCAATATTTATGATAGTCAAGGTCAAAATATGCTCTGTGGGTCATTTGCATTCAAGAAGCTTGATGCAGAACAGTAGCTGTACATAATAACTTGGGGGTCATTATCTTGTTAGTGCTCATTACTCTGTGTAAAATTTGATCATATGTACAATAAACAAACACAACATCCAACGTAGATTTTTCCAAATTTTCATAAGGAACAAAATGTAATCTCTATCACTACCCTTTGTTTAAAAAAAAAGAAAAGAAAGAAAAAGAAATATTCCTTTAAAACAGACACAGGAAAAGAAGTCTAAGATTTTTTAACTCCTTTAACAAATATTTATCAGTGTGTGCCAGGTAGGGGGGTATGAGTGTGTGTGTGTGTGTGTGTGTGAGAGAGAGAGAGAGAGAGAGAGAGAGAGAGAGAGAGAGAGAGAGAGAGAGAGAGAGAGAGAGAGAAGAGAGAGAGAGAGAGAGAGAGAGAGAGAGAGAGAGAGAGAGAGATGGCTAATATAGTTTTAAACATCCCAACTCAGTCCATGTCTTCATAGAGTTCACAAATTAGTGAAAAAAATAAGTCACAGTTTATGAGTTACAGTTACCACCCAGTAGTTGATAAGTGGAAGGAGGAATGTGGAGAGAGAAACTTGGACCATCTGGGGGCCTGGCTGTTGTATAGTGCTGGCTGTGATCACAGATTCCTTCTAGATTCTGAAGTTTAATATGCTAAACTTATTCTCACACATGCAGTGTTCAGGGGAGGGGCGTGAACAATGCCCATGCAGTCATTCATAGAAAAAGGTTAATTTTCAGTGTGTAATTTTCAAGATGTTCTGGATATTGGCATCCAGTCACTGAAAGGGAGAAGAGAAAGAAAAAGGAACATTGTACAGGGGGCTTTTGTGCTCTGTCCCTGGGGAGATTCTTCAGCGTCATTTCAAGTCTAATGCTCAGAAATATATCTGACGCTCGGCCCTTCGGACACAAGGGAAAGATTACATAAGGCCCACCTAGATTCTGTTTCTGTTTGTGATGTCAGTAAAGGCAACAGGAAATGTGGCATTCCATGTGTTTATTTGGTTTTGGTTTTGTTTCATGAATATCCTTGGTTGTTAAGAAGGATAACCAAGAAAAGAAAGATTTTCAAAACCAAAGGTAGAAGATAGCCCAAATGTCCACAAACTGGGGAATTTCTAATCAACAAAATAATACTAATAAGCAGTAAAAAGGAAAGAAATAGTGATGTATACTATTAAACATGCTAAGCAAGGTGATTCTACTGTCAACACCATGTATTGTATGCTCCCAATTCTTTGAACTGTCCAGCATGAACTAATGAACTGAAATGGGAAGTAAGCTGGGGAGTGCAGGAGGATGGTTTCACGTTTTATGAAGGCACACCCATAACGTCCAATCAGTGGCAAGCATGTATCCTGATGCACTCCCGGCCTACATACCTCCCACCCACATGTAACCAAGCATATCTGGTGCAGATGGGACAAACAGGAATTTAGTCTTAACTGTCTTAACTACAAACAGAACCATTAACCTGCAAAGTATATTTTTCCTGTTTTGGTTTCCCATTAAGTTGTAAGGTTTATTGTTCTTGTTTCTGTTTTTGGAACAAGTGCACAGGTGATAGAAATCAGTGCACGCTGTCAGAAGGTACGTAGAATATTCCTGGAAACCTCTCTGGGAAAGAGTCAGGGGACTTCTGCCTGCCCTGTAATGTTGCCTATAAGTACAGCGGTGCGTCTTTATTCAAGTAGTAGTTTTCTGTCAAAACCCATTAAAATAAAGACACCAAAATAATTCAAAAAGAAGAAGAAGAAGAAGAAGAAGAAGAAGAAGAAGAAGAAGAAGAAGAAGAAGAAGAAGAAGAAGAAGAAGAAGAAGAAGAAGAAGAAGAAAGGAAGAAGGCATGGTTAGTTTCAGAGTAAGGGTTTTAGAGAAACAATAAAGATATTCTTTAAATGATGTGGTGATAATTGAATAATTGCTAATTGTGAATATATTTAAATTCATTAATATTTGAAATGTGTCATGTTTTGATAAATGCATCGTTCAATAAAATTAGATAAAACAAATATTATATTTTTAAAAACTCAATAAAATTTCATTTGAGTTTTAAAAAAAAAAAAAAAAAAAAAAAAACTTAGCAACTACCAGGAGGAGGAAATGGCAGAGAAGGAAAGAAAGCCATGCCATTTAAGTGGGTATGGAGGCAGTGGACATGTAAAGAATCCCAAAGTCTTGGGGGAGTCCAGAGTGTTTGAGAAATGTGTTTTACAAAGAAGACTGATGAAAAGGAGAAGTTAGCTTCCAAATCTCATGGCTGTGGCATGACCACCACACTAAGAACTGGGATTCTGGGAAGAAAAATCGAGTATCTCACTAAAAAACTAATGATTTTTCCCATTTCTTTAGCTTGGGTTAGGGTAAGCCTCTCTTCCTAAGGCAGGTCCCTTGGCCAAGTCAACTGGAATGTTAGATCTCCACCCAGGCCAGACACTCTTTGCTCTTAGCTACAAGGAGGCTTTTGTCTTTTTTTTTTTTTTTAAATAATGTATTCATATTACATCTTGACTGATGTCCCCTCACTTGTATCTTTCCGTTCCCCACTCCCTCCCTCTTCCACCCTATTCCCCTCCCCTAGGCCTGTGACAGAAAGGGACCATATGATCAAGGCCTTTTTGTCTTAATGGAACCAGATTACGGATTAGAGTCTCTAAACAGTTAGGGAATCTTAACTAACTAGCAAGGACTAGGATTTGATGATTCCCACAGATACTTATTTATTTATTTATTGTTTTTATTTTTGTTGTTTTTTTTTTATTAATTTATACTTGTTACATCTCAATGGTTATCCCATCCCTTGTATCCTCCCATTCTTCCCTCCCTCCCATTTTCCCCTTATTCCCCTCCCCTATGACCATTCCTGAGGGGGATTACCTCCCCCTGTATATGCTCATAGGGTATCAAGTCTCTTCTTGGTAACCTGCTGTCCTTCCTCTGAGTGCCACCAGGTCTCCCCCTCCAAGGGACATGGTCAAATGTGAGGCACCAGAGTACGTGAGAAAGTCATATCCCACTCTCCACTCAACTGTGGAGAATGTTCTGACCATTGGCTAGATCTGGGTAGGGGTTTAAAGTTTACTGCCTGTATTGTCCTTGGCTGGTGCCTTAGTTTGAGCAGGCAGATATTTATTTTTAAATACAAAAGAATTGATTATTTTCCTTTGGGGTCTTTTTGCTCTAACTAAACCTTCTGTAAAGAAAATTCTGGTTTGTAAATAATTTTGGTCCAGAGTTATATTTAAATTATATTTGCATTTCAATTATTTAAATTATACTTAAAATCTATTTTGTTTGTAATTGGCCACCTTTTATGGCACAGAGATTACTACTCATAACTATTCCTTGTTTTAAAAAAATTAAATTATTTCTATAAATTAGCATTGAGTTTTCTGAGAGTTTGTTAGATAGTAATATATGTTTAATATCACAGTGTTGCGCAAATTTATCTTGTATGCTATTGCCATTAGCTGTGAACCCATGGCCCCCTGTTAGCTAGGATTGTACATTAACTGTACAGCCTGTCCTTAAATGCATCCATGCATGGGACCCCAAGTGAACCTAGACAAAATTTATCAGAGGAAAACATTTGTCACTTTCCATTTAAATTCCCATCCAAGATTTTTCTCTGGGTTTTCTTGGAACTTCAAAAATATCACAGTTATACATTATTTAGGAACCAGCTTGCTTTGCAAAGGTCAGGTTCATGTTATTCAAAGCGTGATGCTTAGTATGCACAAACAGATTTGTTTTTTTAGAGTAGAACGTGATGAGTGAAACTAACTTTCTCTGGAAGAAAAATGTTTCCTTTCCTCAGCATTTGATTTGTAAGTGGGCTTGGCTTCATTAATATTTAACCATCTTTTTAATCTGTATGTCAGATTTTATTGCAGCCTGCTGCTAGAGAGCTTTCCTTTTGAAATATCAGTAACACCCAGTCCTCATCCTTACATCATAAAAAGGGCTGTCTCAGGAGGCTACTAATTGCATTTCATCTCTAAGGATATAATTATATTGTGTTTATTCCCAGTTCCTCAGGGGACTGATGGGATAGGACACCCTTCTTACAAACCTTTGTATTTCCAAAGGAGAGTCTAGTTGGTGTTTCAAACATTAATTCAGATGGTCTTGCATCACCCTTGTGTATTGCCTGTTGCTAACCATGCTATGAACTAGTTCTGCTTTTGTATGAGTGTGCTACTTGCATCTTTGAAGCTCTATTAGTTGATCCTTTCAAGGTGTTTTTTTTTTTAATGAGCTTCAGTCTTTTCTGTTAATGTGTTTTTAACATTTAAAATTATTCTCAAGCTCAGAATACATCAGAGTAGAGAATAGAATTATCTACAACCCAGTCTGAACCATCAGTATGATCACACAGCAATAAAACTACAAATAGGAACTCAGAATCAGTGTCTGTGGAGATTACCATTGAAGAATCGAGGTTGGCATCTCTTCAGCTTGCCTCAGCCCCTTCCATGCAAGTTAGTAATTTTTACTTCCTGATTGGTTGGGAGAACCTGACTAGGAGGAAAACGTAAATTGCAGGGGTTTTGTTTCTGATAAGAGAAGTCCCTGTGGTAAAAGCCTTAACTTGAAAGGTGACATTCCTTGGCCCTTTCAGGAGAGGGTGTGAGGTAAGATGTTCTATGGAGAAGGATGCTATCCCCTTAATGAATCCCAGTGGGGTCAGAAAGTATGACTTTGTATAGTTTCCTCTTGCTGAGTACTGAACATGAGTGAGGAAATATGAGAAATTGCGATCCTATGTCTATCCATATCCTGAGAGTGTAGCCCTGTGCTGTGCTGGTGAGGAAGGCTTTGGCATCAGTAGAAATGATGCTTTGTCTGTGTTCATAAGAAGATGAGCCCTAGCATTGCCTTGAGTCTTCAGAGAGTTCATTAACTGATAATAAATACATGGACATGCTTTGAAGCTAAAGAATATCCCGTATTTGCCATATTTAAGCTTGTTAGGGATCTGTGCTGATAACATGCATGTCTACTGCAGTCACACACCAACGCTCACAAAGGTGAATTAATGTGACTATATTTCATGAATTTTTTTCCCAAGAGAAGACAAGCCCACTGGTTATCCAGGACCTTTAATGCCTTTTCTCCTCAGGCTTATCAATTCCATTTACTAGCAGCTTTGGGAAGTGTAACCAGGGGTTTCATACTTTAGAGCTTCACCTTCTGTGTAGAGGATTGTTTATGTAGAAAAACTTGCTCTTCACAGCCAGGATTCATGATTCTGTGAATAGGTAATCAAAAGTTACAAATCCGGAATTGAAAGCTGGAGGCCTGCCTCAGGGGATAAAGCATTCATTGTGAAAAGATGAAGACCTATCTGAGTTTGGACTTCTAGGACCCACGTAAAACAATGTCATTTTTTTTTGCATTTTTTTTATTAATTTATTCTTGTTACATCTCAATGTTTATCCCATCCCTTGTATCCTCCCATTCCTCCCCCACCCCCCATTTTCCCATTATTCCCCTCCCCTATGACTGTTCCTGAGGGGGATTACGTCCCCCTATATATTCTCATAGGGTATCAAGTCTCTTCTTGGTTTTTAAGATTTATTATTTATTATTATGTATACGGTGTTCTGCCTGCATTTACACCTGCAGGCCAGAAGAGGGAACCAGATCTCATTATAGATGGTTGTGAGCCACCATGTGGTTGCTGGGAATTGAACTCAGGACCTCCGGAAGAGTAGTCAGTGCCCTTAACCTCTGAGCCATCTCTCCAGCCCCAACAATGTCATTTCAACAGTCCAAAATCTCACATATCGCTATCCTGGAATATTCAGTGTCAAGAAACAAGAGACATTCTCTGAAACATGGTGAGAGGTGAGGACAAGCACCTGAGGTTGCTCTCTGACACCCACATATGCACCCAAACACATTAGAGCATGCACATTCATACACACACACACACACACACACACACACATACACACACACACGCATGTGCACGCATATACACATGTGCACCCCCACACAGGGGTGGAGAGGGAAATAAAAGAGTTGGAACTTCAAAAATCTGATTTTGATATAGTATTAAACATAAACAAAAAAATGTTCATTTTAGAAAGCTACCATTTTTTCTAAGTCATTGGGTAATAACTGTCTTTTATGATCACTATTGATTTTTCCAAGTAAAACGATGCTGGTTTGTTTTATCTATGTTAGCTTTTTCTTCTAAAAGAAAGTTCCTGGAGGAGATTTTTCTCACAAGAAATGAATTTTAAAAATAGGAAACTTTCCATTGCTCAAGGCAGAAAACACCCTTAATTAGTTTTGTAACATTTGAGTTCATTAATTCAGTAATAGTTGTCTGAAGTTGTCTATGAACCAGCCACCCACTGTTGTAGGCCCTGGGGATGAACAGATGGTTACAAGTAGTCCTTACTCCATAAAAGCTTCCATTTTAGTGAGATAGAGATTCACCTAAACAGGACTGGAAACAGTTTCATTATTGCAACAGTAGGTACTCAAAAGTATGAGAACATATACCGGATCCCTTTTTGAGCTTTTTGTTTTGTTTTTGTTTTTTGATACAGGGTTTCTCTGTGTAACTTTGGCTGTCCTGGACTTGCTCTGTAGATCAGGTTGGCTTTAAACTCAAAGACAGCCACCTGCCTCTGCCTCCTGCCTCCTGGAGTGCTGAGATTACAGGTGTGTACCAACATGCTCAACAATTATTTTTAAACTATTATGTCAAGCATACTGTACTGCAAAGAGTTGTTTCTTTTTCCTTTCCTGTCTATATAGTGAGAATTGGTACATTATATTAATTTAAAACGTGCAGTCTGATGGGATATTGATATGACATCTGCTTCTCCAGAGACTCGGGTATCATTTCGGACAAGGAAATGATGTTCCTCAGACTCTATAGGCTCACTGCACAGTAACTGTGACAAAACAAACCCCATGCAAACTCTAGCCAGTCCGAATGCCAGCAAGGAGAGAGAGGTTGGCATCAAGTGCCACCCTTAGCACAGCACTTGCCGTTTCCACTGCTGTCCTCTTGAAATGCTGCCTTGAGACAACCATGTCAGGGAGCTAACTTAGCGCATGGAAAAGGAAAGGCAATGTGGAAATAATCCACACCAAGCTCATAGAGTTTTCTCACCAACTGCTCAACTACCTCAGACCTTCAGGCTGCCCAACTTATCCACACTGAGGGTCAAGGTGGAGGCACCTGGAGGGAAAAAGCGCTCCAAATTTAACCACTCAGTATGGGAGTAGTCCATTCTACTGCAATAAAGAATTGAACAACCCAACAGAATCCACATAAGGAAAAATGTAGGTTTTCCAAGGACAATACAAGTAGTAAACACCGAACCCCTGCTCTGATCTAGCTAATGGACAGGATATCCTCCACAGTTATGTGGAGAGCAGGAACTACTCTGACATGAGCTATGGTGTCCACATTTGACGACCTCCTCTTAGTGCGAAGCCCTGCTGGCACTCAAAGAATAGGCAGACTACCAAGATGAGACTTGTTAGCCTGTGACCATAAAGTGGAGGAGGAGAGCCCCATCAGGCATGGACCTAAGGGAGAGTAATAGGGTAAGGGTTAGAGGGTAAGAGAAATGGGAGGATACGAGTGATGGGAGAACAATTGAGTTGTAATCGGAATAAATTAATAAAAAAAAAAAAAAGAGAAATGTAAGTTTTCAAGGCAAAACTGTTTTCATCATTCTAAATTTCTTACTTCGTATTGTGTTTGTTTTGCTTGTACATGTGTTCATATGTTCATGTGGATATGCATATATACTTAGAAAGGTCAAAAGGCAATCTTGAATATCATTCCTCAGGAGCCATCCACCTTACTTCCCTCACCCCACATTTTAAACAGACACCTTCCTTTCTACTCTGACCTTGCTGTCCTCACCATACGATAGAATCTTCCCTCTTCTCTCAAGTACTGGAGACCATCTCATACATCACATCTTACATAAATATCATTTTCTCAGCAAGGTCTTGAACTTCCTAAAACACCTCCAGCCTTATGGTAATCCTAAACCATTTACCGCTTGCTTTTCCGTCATAGGACCCATCATTATTTAAAGTTCCCTGTTTTGTATTTTCTTTTCTTCATTCTTTCTTAAAATTAAAAAAAGAGAGAGCTGCATAAGACAAGAAAAAAGAAGCCTGGGCCACACATGTCTAGTTCCTACGAAGTCATCTGGTGTAGTACATAAGCCTGATAAATGCACATGAAAGATGGGCACAGGGGCTGGCCATGGGGAAGGGTGGGGTAGGGGGCAATCAGTGTGAAAAATGGCTTGGTACCAGCTATGAAAACACATAGCAGTGATCATAGGTCTTATGAAATTCCAACAACTAAAATACTAATGCTTTTTACATTGTTTCTTTTGACCAAACAATCTGCTAAGCATATCTATAATCACCCTACCCTCTCATAGTAAACATAGTGTTCTAGGTTCTAGACTTTACCTTTTTTTTTTTTTTTTCAAGAAGAAAACTTGGTCTTATAAAATTCTTGAGAGTTCAACTTCCAAAATTTAACTCATGAAACCCTTTAAAAATGCATGGGATTATTTTGCTCAATCCTTATTTACAGTCATCCTATATTTTTAACCCTCCCTTTGGCGGGATCATGTTTTGCTTCAGGTTTGGATCATTAGTACTAAGTTCTTTGTGAACAGATTTCAAGATGTAACCCATATGGGTGATCACTTCTCCCTGGACCACCTGATGGGTGTGGGGGCCGGGAATTTACTGAAGTGCACCTTTTATTAAAGTTGTTAGAGTGAGAACCTGTATCCGAGCTGCTCCTACCTAACTGGGAAGGTTCAACCACTCATCTCCAGTAGGCCAATTAGGCAAGTAAGTAATAATGAGCAACAGAAAAAGAAAGGCATTTATTCAATGTGGCCATATTGAACAAAGAGATCCAGTAAACCCTACCTCTCTGTTCATCTACAGAGTCCTAATGTGAGATATAGGCCTAATAACACGTCAATATAGACATAGAGCTAAGTATTTCAGGTCAAGATGTAACCCTTTCAGCATTATCTTCTCAGATTGGATCTTTCCTACAAATAGCTTGACAAGTTTCTAAGTGAAATCTTGCATCCTCCTTCAGCTGACAAGATCTCAGCCTTTTCATTATCCTTGCATGTTATCCTGGAAATTTCCAATATATTGGGCTCCATTGTTTCATCAATCTGATTGCCAAAGGGAGAGAGAGACCCATCAGTCTCTTTAGAATACTTTTTTTCCTTCCAGGTTTATAACAGGCCATGAAGAATGGGCTAATTGAAGTTGACCAAGCAGAAACAGGAAATGTAGAGACACACAAATTACTATTATGTGCAGTTTTACAATATAGTTTTCACATTTAATATGTAGTTATACCACAACATTTTTGTGGGGAAATCTTTCTTGGTAAGCTTTATATTGTTGTCAACCTTGTTAAAAAAAATTTTTGGAAATTAAAAATGACACATTAAGAAGAAGGGAGTGAGCATGATTAAATAGCTGACCATCAGCAGACCCAAACTGAACAGTTTATTAAGTGATCTTGGTGTTTGTCCTCAATCAAAAGACGTTTGTGTGGATGAAGGGCATCTATCCAAACAGGTTTCATTTCACTGCAGTGAGCCTTTCTGAGACAACAGCATTGCAAACACTTTCAACTTTGTCTGAGAAACACCCTGCACATCAAATAAGCAAAATCTAGTAACAGGTGACAACAGTGAAGGGATTAGCAATGGACTCTAGTGAGAAGTCTAAACACTGCCTTGGGTGAATGATAAGAGAACAAGTTAAAAAGGCACAAATACGCACCACACACATACATCAGTGCATGACTAGTTTGTCTTCACAGATGCTTGAGGGTGTCTGGGAAGCAATGTCATCTTTGTGGATATAGGTCGAACATCATCAAATGGCGTGATTCACAGTGAATTTTTTGTTTCAAGTTTTTTAAACAGTTGTCTTCAAATTCCCAGCAGATGGTAGAGGCAGCAGGCAGGCACTGGAGTCAATGAGAAATCAAAGTGAACTTTCAAATTAGCTGATTCTTAAACTTGGAACAAAAAAAAAAAAAAGTGCATGTTAGGAAAAATTAACAGGTTTCCTACAATGCATCTCATTATGAGTAAATAACAAAATGTAAAACTGTGGAGTTTACAATAAGCACAATGGGTACTTTATATTATGGAAATTAAAAACATTTCATCAGTCAGTGACCAGAGAAACTGAATGTTCGCTGTCACCAAAGCTCTTCAGTGTATAATAACCTCAGAAATGCAGACCCATGTGTTTTTCTCAAGCAAAGCTTACTAGGGAGTTTTCTGAATAAGTTTTCATATTTATATTAGTGAATCAGAAGGAGAAACATGAGTATTTTCCTAATACTCATTGTACAATATTCTTCTTGTCATCTTACTATGCCTAATATTTTTGTGTGTGCCAGACTGCTTATTTTAATACTATTTTGGAAAGAGAAGTATTTTTGTATTACGGTGCTTTCTATAGTGTGTTCTTTTCTTTTAATATGTCAAACTTTAGCCGTCTATGATTCTGTGAAGAAAATAGTAGTCTACCCTGGTTAATAAAAAGAGGAAGCAACATAGTTTTATAGCTATGGCATTTGCATATAGCATCTTTTTTTGTGGTAACTTAGGGTTTTTTTAAATTTTTTTTATTAATTTATTCTTGTTGCATCTCAATGGTTATCCCATCCCTTGTATCCTCCCATTCCTCCCTCCCTCCCATTTTCCCCTTACTCCCCTCCCCTATGACTGTGACTGAGGGGGATTTCCTCCCCCTGTATATGCTCATAGGGTATCAAGTCTCTTCTCGGTAACCTGCACATACAGCATCTCTTTAAAAATACTATGTATAACTTCTTATTCCAGTGGAAATTTTTCCATCACTTTATTCATTGTTACCTTTATGTTATTGGACACTGCTAACCAAAAACTAAAGCAAAACTATATCTTTTTCTCCCCCAATTTCAATGTCTGTTTTGGTCTGTAGTTAAACTCTTTTCTATGACAGGAGATGAGATATTTATGGGGATAAGAGGAGCTCCAGAGTTACAGAGAAGTAAGCATCAGGACCAGAAGAGGTATTCCTAGCACTGGAAGACCATGTTTGCAACTAGTCCTGTACTTTCTCCTGGTATTGTATCTTCTGCTGCTTATGATTCCCCCAGGCTCTTTTTATACAAATCAGGTTATCAGTATAAAATGAAACAGCCCGAGATACCACTCAACTTCTCCATATGTTAGGCACTCGCCATAGCTAAGAGGCATCGTCCTATGCCAGGAAGAAAGAAGAGCCATTAGTTCCTTGGGGGCAAGTCCACATTAAATCTTTAGAGCTTTAAAGCTTTTCTCATGCCTTAAGAAGTCAGCAGATGTGGTAACTACTCCAGACAACTGGTTTCCTTTCCTTAGTTGGGTGATCAGCATGGTTAAAAAAAAAAAAATGTAGCTGTCATCTTAACTACAAACAACAGGCTTTACATCTAGCTGCAAAAGAGCATATTTGTTTTATTAAAATTAGTTCACTGAATGCATTGAAAATTTAGTTAACACAACTGGGTATACTGAAACTCTTCAGCAAGTGCTTAATCCCCTTGTTAATCGGCCATTTTCTATTGTGTTCGTCTTTCCTGCCTATCTGTCGAATGTTCCTTAATTAAGAATTATTCTTAATTACAAAGTTTATGCATCATTTTATTTTAGAGGTAATTAATTAAGTTTAACACTAATCGTTGTGGATATTGCCTTTCCTGCACTCACATTGTTGCTTAATTATTGGGATACCTGAATCCTTTGACTGAAGCGGGTAGGGCATATTGATTTGTGTGTGGCAGCCCATACTGAATAGGCTAGAGACTCAGCCCATCAACCAGACAAAGAAGTAGGAAACATTTTTTTCCTCAGTTGACAAAGGACACTGAACAAATGCACTCTGCCCATTCACTGCATTCTGTGAGGTTTCAGAGGGGCAAGGAAGGGTGATGATTATGGATGAAATTCGATCCTGGAAAGAATAGCCCAAGTAAAGCCATTCAAGAAGAGTCCTTTGGTACTTTCTGGAATGAATTTACCAATTTTCTTGTGTGGGAGATTATACTAAGGTCACCCTTGGCTGGCCATCTGATTGGGGAAGAAGAGACATTCTGTGGCCAGATCAGGCAAGGAATGTCTTACTGCTTCCTGCCCTCCATTGCACATTTTCTGATCTTATAAGCTATGTTACTTCCTCAGAGAAGCCTTCCACAGCTAAATGAGAGGCGTTCCTAAATATAACAGGTACTTGTTATAACCTGTTTATCTGCTCATCTCCCTCATTAAGTTATTGGAGTGTCCTAAAGGACTGAGATCATTTGTGATTTTGCTTATCATTGGGTTTTTGTTTGCTTAGCTAGTATTTAACTCAGGGAAGTGGTTAAGTAAACATTTGAGTGGGTGGTTATTTTGACGAAACCTCAAGTTTGCTGGGGCTACTACAGTATTGTGTCTGTTATGATGTATGCCATTGTAACTTACTAGCTTTTGTAAGAAAGGCATAGATGGATGAAAGCTAATTCATGCATTAAAACATCGTTAACACTGTAGAGAAGAAACACACCCATAAACATCACAGAAACTAGACTATAGTACATGCTATCATAGAGACATTGCAGACGTTTGTGAGAATGTATAGAAAGCAAATTGAAAGAATTTCAAACATGTGAAGCTGACCTGAAGTCTGCCTCAAGTGGTGCTTTGGACAAATGGAGAAAGATGACTGAGTGAAGAAAAGTCTGATATACAAACAAGTATGATGTTGTCAAAAATTAGAAAAGAGATGGCACTAGGGCCTAGCAAAGATGACTAAGAAGTGTGTACAAGAGTGTCATAACTGCAAATGGGTGAATTGGAAAGCAATTTTGCAGTGCACTCCAGGAGTGAGGTATTTCCCCTTCCTAGAATCTATCAATTACTATATGTTACAGTTTATTATGTTCAAAATTATACTATCATATTTAGCAAATATTAACAGACTAAGAAAATATTACAGGTTAATGACTAAATGAGTTATGGAATGTCTATAAAATCGAGCACTAAACATATTCTTGAAATGAAGTTTTAAAGGTATAAACAACTTCAACTTTATTCTTAATTGATATGTCATGTGCTTTTACAACTTATAGTGTATGATTAAACTTTTTAGGTTGCTCAATAATCCCTATACGATAGAGAGATGGCTCAGTGATTTATTAAGAGTACTTACTGCGCTTACAAAGGACATGGGTTAGGTTCCCAGCACCCACATGATAGCTCACAACCATCTATAACTCCAATTCTGGAGGATTTGATGTCTTCTTTTGGCTTCTGTAGGCAGCAGAAACAAATGTAGTACATTGATTATAAGTAATTTTAGAACACTTGGTAGTCATTATTTGAGAAATTTTAACCTCCACACAAAGATGTGGCATCCATTCACCATTACGCTGTTCCTCTGAACTCAAAAAAAATGTTACCATACAGTTCAACCCTGTGGATGTACTTATTCATTTCATAGAGAGGTATCATATGAAATGTGGCCTTTTCTAACTCGCTTTTTCTATTTAGCATCATATTATAAGGTTGACCCATAGAATAAAGTGTACAAGTTCTTTGTTTTCTATTTATTATTGAATAATACTTCCTGCCATAGCTGTTGAATCTTTTAAACATATTCTTTCACAATTTCATACAGACAGATAATGTACTTTCTTCACATTTCCCTATTACTCTTTCTTATTCCCCTCCCAGTCTGCTAGTCACTTCTTCTTCCCAGCAAGACTCCCTCCTATTTTGATATCTGCCTGGCTTTTTTGCTGTTGGCTCTAATGACTGCTGCCTACATAAGCCTGGGCAGCACCTGGTGGCATTTATATATGCAAGAACAACTGACCAGTGACAACACCACTAAGGAGTGTGACTCCTCCTCCCCAAAACAATGTGTTTTAGAATATTATTTAATGGTGTGGAGAAATGCCTGAAATTCCATATATATGCATGACATTCAATATGTCATCAAAAGTCAAAGTGATCCAAATATGGGTCAGAATATTAGGGTGTTATTTTGCTTTGTGGTGCTGCAAAGCAAACCCAGGGTGTCCTATATGATAGGCAAGCACTCTGCCCTTCTTGCCTTCCTCCAGCTTCAGGATGCCCGTTTCATAAGGGTAAAAATGCACTCATTTACACACTAATTTTCCAACATTTATTTACTTTTGTACAGTGAGTTTGCAATGAGTATCCATATTCATATATATATATATATATATATATATATATATATATATATATATATATATATATTTCATAGTGGATGTATCACCTTCATAACATAAGAAAGAAATAGGATGCATCTGATGGCTGAAGTAGAAATACAAAAAGGAAAGCTGTATTTCTTAAAGTACTTCTAGATGCTATAATATGAATCGAGTCTACATAATCAGCCATAGAGAATAAAGGCCAAGACCTACCCATCTTTTTGAGTATTTTAATATAGCCAAGGAGACAAAAATAAAAATGCTATGAAAATATCCTACAACAGCTTTTCTGATAACATGAGACAGGGTACTGCAAATCCTGGTTGTCCCCTAGTCATGGTTTCCTGAAAGATGTATAAACATACTATCTGTGCCAGTGCTCATGGTATCTGCACTTATTTTCCGTAGAAATAAAGTCAGGGGGTGGCTGAGGAAGTTCTAAAACATGTAAGGATGGTCTCCTTAATGAGTAGGCAGTTACACACTTTTTGGAGCAATAAGGGTTAAAAATACATTCATTTGCACATTAATTTGCCAACATTTATTTACTTTTGATGGGTTTCGCCATTATGGCAGTTCAAGCTGTAGCTCTTTACATGTTACCTGTGGACCAGAAACACTGAGGGCATCTTTGCTGATATAGTGTTTCGTGTCCAACTTTCAAGCTCTTGGACTGTGGGAATACTAGAAGAGCAATGAATGTGGCCCAACATATTTGTTACAATGCAATATGTTACATCAGGAAGTGGGGAACCTCTGACTATGAGTGTCTCATTTACTTTTCTCTTGCTGTGGAGAGACACCATGACCAAGGAAATATATTTTTAAAAAATCATTTAATTAGGGACTTGCTAACAGTTTCATAAAAGGAGTCCATGACCATCATGGTAAGGATCATGGCAGCAGGCAGGTAGGCATGGCAGGCACTGGAGCAGTAGCTGAGATCTCACATCTGATCCACTACCACGAGGCAGTGAGAGAAAGTTTAGGCCTAGCATGGCCTTTTAAAACTTTAAAGACAACCTTCTCCAACAAGGTCATGCTTCCCAATCCTTCGCAAAACAGTTACATCAACTGGGGACCAAGCATTCATATATATAAGTCTTTGGTGGGCGTGGGAGTAGGGGAGCTGTTCTCATTCAGACAACCACAGTAAGTTGCTCTTAACATTTCACTGTGGAAGAAATAGACCACGTTAGTCAGGTAATGAAAATAGAAATACTTCCATAATCTACAAGCCCAGGATACCATAATTAGCCTTTTTTAATGTGTGGATTTTCTCTAAGCCAATCCATGTGCATTTTGTTTGAAATTTCTTCTTGGATGAGCTGTTAGAATATAGATTACATTGGTCTAGAAGCAAAGATCACTTCAAATGAGAAAGCCAGTAAGGAGAAGTGTGTAGGCATTTTGATGTTGTGTGGGTCCCTTTGAAAGTCTGGCACTGGGCATGGGAAACCGATTGCAAGGCAAGGGGATCAAACTCCTAATTGCTAGAAAAATTACACCCTGTAACGTATTTATACCATGGGTTCATTCCCAAGGGCCCGTCTCTTAGCCATTGCCAGTCTTCACTTAATTTGACATAAGTGCCCAATCTCCTCCATTTCATTTCAAAGATTGCCCTTTAGCAGCAAGAGATTTTGCTCTTAACCTTCACAAGGTGGATTTCCTTCTGTTGCCAGCCTGCAGGTGTGCAGGTGGCACCTCGTTGAAACCAAAGGAGAAAACAGAGCAGTCCTTACCAATCACCAACCCCATCATTCAGAACGATTGAGGTCTGTCTTGTCAGTTTCCTGTGTAGGGACATTTTCTCTCCTTTGATTCCCTATAAGTCAAAACAATCCACCACTATTATTTTTAAAGCGTGTCCATCTCACCAAGTGTCAAACTCTTTACAACAAGAAATGGAATAGAAAGACGGTGCTTTGCAGAATTTGGGCACAGTTATTTTCAAAGAGAAAAGGAAAATGACAAGAAGAGATTGAGCTGAGCAGAGTAAAAGTAAAGATAAGAGCCTGGCTTGGAGAAAAATAAGCAAGGCAAGATTGAGAGATTCTGTGCAAAGCAATCTCTTGCTTTCTGTCTCCCCCAACCCTGGCAATGTACAGGGTATAACAATCTCAGCATCTTCTATCCAGAGTTTTGATGGTGAGGGTTCTTGTTAATTTTTAATGCCAACAATATAATTATATGCTTATTCTCGATGATCATTCAGTTGGTCTTTCCCAATATATGTTCACACTGAAGACTGAATCATTTAATGAATGAATGAAAACATTTAGATCAATGTGTGACACATAGGGACGCACTTCAAGGGTGTTAGCATTATTAATGGATGTTGATGAAGGTGATGATAATAGTGGTCTGTCATTAATCTTTTTATTCCTTACAAACTCTCCATGATGAAAAATATTTAATCCTTTTAATAGTTGAGTGAACTTAAACAGTGTTCCAAAAGTAGTTGATCCAGTCATATTTTGACACCTGACAATATATTCCAGTATTATTTGGGGTGACAGATATTCTTAGGAGTTCTGAAAGTTTCACTTGCATTACTCACCTATATTGCTTTATTTGGAATATGAAGTCCTTAGCTTCACATGAAATCTCCAAAACAGCATCTTTGGGGTACCACCCTCATGATGGTTTCATAATAATTCCTTGAAGTGATTCCATAGCATCCAAAAGTTTGAAAGCCATTGCCTTGAATTTGAAGGAATCCACATTTACCCATCTTTTATAGAATCTACCTAAAGTTTTAATTGGAAGAGAGCTCTGTGGAGGAAAAATGTGGTGTCTCAAATGTCTTCCATGGTTTTTGTGTAGTCTACAGATTAAACATTTATTCCTTTGATTTCTAGTGTACCTATAAGAGTCTCCATTTAAAATTTAAATACTCGAGGAAGCCATTAACATCCATTAGCACTCACTGTGAATGAGGTTTTTGAAAGTCAGTCATTCAGCAAGGCTTCAAGGGGACAGGAAGATGAATGAATCCCATTGAGGAGTTGAGAGGCCAGCCTAACTGAAGCATTGCAGCTGAAAAACCTGGGGAGTTTGGGGAATGGGAGACAAAGGGCTCTATCCTACCTGCCAAAAATCTAGCTGGGAACCAAGTTCTATAAAGTTCTGTGGTAGAGATCTTCCCCCAAGGGATACATTTTACTTGTTTTGGTCCCAGTGTGAGGGACCATAGACCCTGTGCCTTGATACCTGCATTTTAAAATTCAATGCAGGGCTGGGAGATGACTGAGTGGGTAAAGGGTCTGCATACAAGCATGAAGGCCTGAGTTTAACCTCCTAGTACCCATATACAACCTGTGTCTAGCAGTTCACACCTCTAATCTCAGTGGTGTGGAGAATGGAGATGCTTAGATCAATGGATCTTACCTGTCTGTTGGGCATTCTAGCCAATCTCATCAGTAAGCATAAGTAAGTCCTAAGTCCCAGAGAGACCCTGTCTACAGAAATAAGCCATTGAGAAAGCTACCATCTGACATTGGCCTCTTGCCCCCCCCCCCCGGTCTCTCTCTGTCTTTCTCTCTGCTTTCTCTCTGTCTCTCTTTGCCTGTGTCTGTCTGTCTGTCTGTCTCTCTCTCTCTCTCTCTCTCTCTCTCTCTCTCTGTGTGTGTGTGTGTGTCTCTCTCTCTCTCTCTCTCTGAATGCACACTTGTCATCCTTACAAGAATGATAGACTCTTGTAACTGAGTACCTGGGAAGCTGATGCAAACAGATTGTACATTCAAGGACAGCCATGGTTAGATCATGTGTCCTTATGAAACCCAGTACCATACATAGTGACTATACATCACTACAAATCAATTTCAAAGATAAATATCGTAGGGAAAATGACCTTCTCAGTGTTTCCTGACCATCCTTTGCCCCTAGTATATTGAATCCTAGGCTATAGCTGACTATGTGAAAGACTGCATATTAAATAAGGGATTTTTTATAATATTGAAAGCAAAACTAAATAATTAACAAAAATTTAAAAGCAAGCACTTCATTCAGCAAAAAGCATTCCCAAAGGAAATATCTTGGTATTATATCAATTGAGCATGTTTGATAAAATTCCCAAAGGAAATATCTTGATATCATATCAATTGAGCATGTTTGATAAAATGCCTATAGTGGCAAACAAATAGAAATAAAACAAAAGATAGGCTAAAAGGCTTTTTGCAGTGTTCCAGGCTGCTCCTCTGTGTAACTTTAGCATTAAATCTGAACAAAATGGACAAACATTATATCTTGGTTTAACAAAACTTCTGTAATCACATTGTTTCTTTAAAATATTTTAAATTGATTATTTTTTAAATTTTTTTTTATTAATTTATTCTTGTTACATCTCAATGTTTATCCCATCCCTTGTGTCCTCCCATTCTTCCCTCACTCCCATTTTCCCATTATTCTCCTCCCCTATGACTGTTCCTGAGGGGGATTACCTCCCCCTGTATATGCTCATAGGGTATCAAGTCTCTTCTTGGCAACCTGCTGTCCTTCCTCTGAGTGCCATCAGGTTTCCCCCTCCAGGGGACATGGTCAAATGTGAAGCACCAGAGTACGTGAGAAAGTCAGATCCCATTCTCCACTCAACTATGGAGAATTTTTTGACCATTGTCTAGGTCTGGGTAGGAGTTTAAAGTTTACCACCTGTATTGTCCTTGGCTGGTGCCTTAGTTTGAGCGGGACCCCTGGGCCCAAATCTGCCTATCATAACGTTCTACTTGTAGGTTTCTAGGACCCTCTGGATCCTTCTACTTTGCTATTCTCCCGTGCTTCTCTCATCTAGAGTCCCAATAGGATGTCCTCCCCTCTGTCCCAGTTTCCTGGTATGTGAAGGCTTTCATGGGACGTGCCCCTTGGCCTAGTATGCAGATATAAGTGAGTATATTTTTTGTTGCTGCCGTTACAATATGAAAAAATTGTTGCTTATTTCCCATCCTTGGTAGCATTAAACCTTCCTCTCTTCTGTTTGAATTCTCTGTTATTGAAATCACATCATAAACAATTTTGTCTTAGAGCACGTAGTACATGTTTAGGTTTACAGCACAAACTCTTCACAATTATGATTCTGTTCCAGTTTCCATTTTCAGTCAGCAATGTGACCTTGTGATTTTAGACAGTGGGAAGAAATACATTTCAAAAACAAACCTGATTTTTATTTGAAGAAAATATATCAAGCAAATGCAGTTACCCAGACGGTATTTTAACACTAAAGCACATGGAATTAAAATGGTTGCAAATATAAACACACATACAGAGACTTACTTCCTACACAAAAATAAAACTCTGCTACTTTATTGTTGGCTGGAGGGAAAGATGCATGCATTGAGTAGTATGTGGTTCCAATTAGTCAACAAAGCCCTTAACTTAGGAGTTCATTTATTTAGGGGGGAAAAAACAGATAAGCTAGCAATCTGTATGATGCATACTGCCTAGCAATGAGATGTATTTCCAGCAGATTTTAACTCTTCCGTCAAACAGAATCTACCTTCTATTATATCTTTAATCTTTGATCTGTCCCCTGGAACCAAATGTGTTCAGTCTAGTGCATCTGAGATTACAAGAAGCAGAACAGAGTCAAAGGCATTGACCATGCTTGCCCACACCCAGTCCCTTCATAACCTGGAGGTTTGGAAGCCTTGATTCCTCATTTCCTGTCTTTGTTGCAAATCCTAATACCAGCTTTTTGATGGATTTTGATTTAACATTTCTGTAAAGCCTATCGTCCAGTGTCTACATACTGTTCTCCAACTGCATAATGCATAAGAACTCTGCAGATGTCTAAGCTATAATATTTTGTTCTGTGGACTTCCCTGTTATTTCTCCCTGCCAGTCTTAGTTTACACAAGCACCTGTCCAGTTTTATTTTGCTCACAATTGAATTCCTGAATGCTATGGGAGAAAACCAGCAGTGTACAAATTGGTGCCACTAAAACTTTACAGTGTCCAAGGAGAGGTGCCCAGGAAACTGTGAAATTTGTGGCCTGAGGTTAATCATAAGAGTCAAGCTAGAGAGTGGGATTTGGGATTTCTTAGCCTAAATGTAACAATGGAGAAAGCCACTGGTCAGAATGACCTTATATAGGTGTCATGTCTTTTCCTTATCTGGCCAATATTTGCCTATATAAAGTTTCAGTTAATTAAATACCAGAAGATCCAACAAAAGAGTCTAGAGCCATATCTACTTCAGGCAGTGTGCAGATGACAGATTTATACCCGTACAACAATGGCTTCACTCTAGGAAGAAGTCACCTTCAATAGTCAGGACACTGCTCCTTGCTTCACTGAAGTTCCTAACACGTATCTCCAGTATTTGCATATCAGCATGTATTATGCAGACATTTACATTTGGAAATATCTGTGGGATGTGGTGAACCTATCTTTATCTTTGCGTCCTTTCTCTTCTAAGTTGGCAGTATTTTGCAACTGGTCAGTAGCTTGTGTTGGTAGTCTTGTTTTCTTCCATCTACTCTGCCTTTCTCTATTAATTTCTTCTTCTCTTTCTTTTCTTCCTTCTCTTTCTCTCCCCTTTTCCTTTTTATTTTTTTATTTTTTATGTGAATTCCCTGTATAGCCCAGGCTCACCTCAATCTCCCAATCTTTCTTCCTTTGTCTACTAAATGTTGTAATTGGTACATGAGCCATCACAAACTGCTCAAAGAAAATGATTTGTTGTTACCTTTTTATTTTTATCAACCCATTGGCAGCGTATAAGCTGTCGATGTTAGAGTAGAAAGAAACCTTAGTAGTATTTTATGGAAGAGCCAAAGAGGCAGGTACAGTGATTTCTTGAGAGTTAACAATAAGTTAATAATTTGACTTGAAGGTAAAAATCAAGTTGAATGGTATTCCCAAACTTTGGCATCTTCAGCTGCTGACATTCATTTTGACATATTTATTTTTTTTAATAGAAAAACCCAGGAAGTGAGTGCATGAATGAATATGTGAGACTATATGCATATCCATTTTGACATATTTATAATACATCCTAGAAGAAAGTGGTTGGGGATTCTATATGGATGTGGATAATAAACAGCAAAAACAAAATGAAACTGATAATTATTTTGATGGTTTATTAAAATAAGAACGTATAATATATAAGCATATTTAGGCATTACAAACTTATTTATACAGCTGTGGCTTGAATAAGTGATTTTTAAAATAATATGCTTATTTTTACCTATTGACAGAAATAGCAATTTCCTTAGTATTTTGCTTTGGGCCACATTGCTTTTTTCCCCCTTAACACAGTTTGCCATGCAACGAAATGAAAGGGGCTTTGGGTACCACCCTCCATCTCAGAGTCAAAAGAATCATTTGTTCAGAAAGGTATGAGCCATGCCAAGCTCAGCACCAGTCAATTACTGGTTACTCAAGCTATATTTTCTCACCACAAATATGTGGAATTAAAATAATTGTAAATGTGCATATGCACACAGAAAGAAAATATCATGTGCACACAGACCCTTGGTGATCATGGGAGCAATGGTATATTTGCCTCAGAGCAATATGCAATTCCTGTTTTGAAAAGACTCATTAACTTGATCCCATATTTATTAAGACAGCAGATGAATACAGGGAGCTTTGTATTGAGGAACTATCCAGCAGGGTTAGCCCTTCAGCTACACTACAGGCATGAATAGCCCTGTGTAGTAACTGGCTGGAAGAGTGGCAGAAAATACACATTGACCTACTAAAGTATTTATCAGCCCTTGCTACCTCTGCAGAATTTTGTGATTTCCTTAGAAATGTACTTAGATAAGTTCTGATCCCTGACTAAAAAGCTAACCATTTCTGCAGCCTACAAACTAGTGCTAAACATTGAAAAAGCTGAAAATCCAGGAATCAACCAGTAAGCTGGGAGCAGGGCCAAGATTGGGTACAGTCCTCCTGAGGACTCTACCGAAACCCACCCAGATAGAGGGTGGAAATCCAACCCAACAGAGAGCTCCGAAGCTTCTGCACACAAGAAAAAAAGATCAATGTGGATAGCTTAGTTTTCTTTAATACATCTTATTTCTGACTCCCACCCACCATTCATGTTTTAACAAGTTAGTGAAGAAGTTGGTTCTATGCTTCTTGTAACCAATCCAGCTATTAAGTATTAAATATGAAAACCAGGAAGGAGATCTAAATTCTATTCTTTTAAGATGGCCACAGACAAACTATGTGACCTTCTTCTTGTCAAATCCCAAGCTGTTCATTGACAGGTGGTTGTTGTATACTCTCTTCATGCCGTTGCTAGAGGCATTACTGAAGTTATGGCGTCAGTACCTTGGATAGCAGCTACTACAGGCCAAGGAGCAAACCTCGACACTAATTGATTTTCTTCTCATCCCAACTTTTACCTGTTTATTGCTAGAAACCAATTTACTTTCACTGTCTGGGCCTTTTCACTTCCTAAGAGGAGCGGGAGTGGTGTTAGAAAGACATGAAACTGAAGGAGAATGGTTCATAAGGTCAGGCTGGAACAGACTCTCAGAAGTCCATTCTGGGATTAGCAGTACAGAGAAAGATGTAGGAAGTTTGCATTTTTAATGCCATCCTCAGACCTTATCCACCTTCTCTTCTGTACATACCCCAGTGGGATTTTAGAATTCCTACAGGGACAGAGAAATGCTTCTTTCCAGCCTCTAGCATATATTTGAGTTAGTATTGACCGTTTTATGTGCGCTCTTTATGAAAATTCAGGCACAACTTACGAAATCTCTCTCCCTTTCTCTTTCTTTCTCTTTCTCTCTGTATGTGTGTGCTGTGCACTCTCACTTGTATGCCAATGGTATACCCAAAATCTTAGGTTAAGTTTTCACTATTTTTATTTTTGTTGTTCAGGGGAAAACTTGACTGTTAAACTTAGAAAAGGGGTCAGACAAGCAAATCAATTTTCTGTTCTCTTTACACTCTTGTCCTCTCAGCAAGTTGTATGCGTGCCAAGGCTTCTGGATATTTCCCATAACTACCATGTCTGTTAAACTGCATTCTCTATGCAGGTGAGAAACAGACTTTGGGTGACTGCATCTCTCTCTAGTGAGTTTGCTCACCAAGTCCGGAGATGTTGAAATTAGTCATTGTAGAAGAGAAGCCTATTCAAACACAGGGAGATAAATATGACGTTTGGAGGCCTTCGGATGCTTGTGCTACCTTTGTGGCCTTGGGTGGGTTATATTATGTTGTAGCTCTTGTTGTGTCTACATAAGTGGTAGTTGCTGCTAAGACTGTGTCTCTGTTAGCAGAGAGGAGTCACTGTCATTATCCAGCAATATATCATAGCTATAAATTATTCTAAACCAGAGATCTGTAACCCCAAGCTGGAGTAACTTATTTTTGTAATATATGTGCTAAAAATAATTTTAGTTAAAAATAATAAATGAGAAAGAATATTGATATTTTCTTTTTTAAAAAATTTTTTATTTAAATAATTTGTTCGGATTACATCTTAATCGTTATCTTCCCGTTCATTCCCCCTCCCTCCCTCTTTTATTCTATACTCCTCCCCTAGGCCTGTGACAAAAGGGGACCTCCTCCCCACCGTATGACCCAGCCTATCGGGTCTCATCCTGGTAACCTGAGTGCACACATGAAAATTGTGAGATGTAAACAGCAGTGTTTATCCACAATGTTTAATTAGAACAAAAGCCTATACAAACTTTTTCATGTTGCATATGAAAACTTTAATTTATGAGTTGTAGAGATGAATGGTTGAAATAAAAAACATTGTCCCACAGACTTTGCTCTCTGCTTCTTCTAGTTGTTGTTGTTATCATTGTTAGCAGTACTAGTTTTAGCAGAGAAACTGGGGCTCCCTTTTTTTTTTTTTTTTTGGAATTCTTATTCTCATTAATAAATCATTTAAAAAATGGTGAAAAAGATACCTTCAGAAATATTTTCTTAGAGTAACAAACAAACAAACAAAAAAAACCCAACAACAACAATAAATACAAAACAAATAAATAACCAAACACAGAACAGGAGAATTGTAAAGCTTAACAACTGCCAGGAGAAGAAAAATGAAAAAGAAGAAGAAAAGAAAGAGAAAGCTATGCTATGTGCAATGGGGTTCAACAAGTAGCCACATGCCAGAGGGAGAAAAGGCCTTCAGAGGAAGGAAAAACAAAGAACAACAACAACAACAACACACACACACACACACACACACACACACACACACACACACACACAGACACCAAAAAACATAACATCAGGGAAAAAATGCCCAGGCTCTGGCTAGTATCAAGAGAATGACAAATAGATAAAAGGAATAAAAAAGGAAGAGTTGCAGACTCAGAAAAGTACACAAGCCCCAAGGCCAAGATTCTGCAAACGGCTGTTAAGTACTTCTACTGAAAAGAAGCTTTGGGGAAGGAAAAATACGTTATCTCATTATGTGGATAATTATTCCTCCCATCTCTTACTAGATTAGTTTGGAAAGCCAGGTCTCCACCAAGGACTAAAGTTAGAATTTAGAACAAAGCCTAGATAACTTCACCTTTTCATATGATAATTTATATTTCTAGGAATTAGGACAAAGCAAATATTCCTTCTAGTGTTTTCAGGGAAAGGGGAGGTAAGGCTCAAAGCTACCATAGCCTAAGGCCCCATCCCATCTACAGAGGACTGAACCTAGGACCTATGCACACTAGGCAAATGCTACATACATCTCCAGATATCTTTTCTATTTGTATTTTTCATTTTGAGACAGATTGTCAGTCAGTTACCCAAGCTTTCCTGGAACACACTTGGTAACCCAGTTTTGAACCTTCTGACTTTTGGCTTTTTGAGTAACTAAAATACACACACTTTTGAGGGGAGGGCATACTCTGTCCCCTACATGTAGTTATGGTCAAATAGGCTTTGGTTTTCTGCCACCTGGTTTATTTCACATGTTAACTTTGGGGTCTTTTTGTCCATGCTCTACTCTCTAACCACACCATTCCCTAAAGTATACATTCAAAAATTATTAAAAATCTTCCCAACCATTTTCACCATGGTGTCACAAAGACTGTGTGTGTGTGTGTGTGTGAGAGAGAGAGAGAGAGAGAGAGAGAGAGAGAGAGAGAGAGAGAGAGAGAGAGAGAGAGATTTGGTGTTAACAGAGGTAGTTGCATTAAGATGCTAATAAGGAATAAGATAAGGACATGAAGAAAAAATTGGGGAGGAAGACAAAGGAAGGCAGGTGGGGGAAAAAAGAATTAAAAAGTAGAGAACGAGGATTTCATCTGGACCAGTGTGGGTTGACAGCAGGAGAGCTGCTTGTCAATACTGGCTTGAAGGTAACAGGACCTCAGTTCTAGGCTGGATAGAAGAAGAAAAATGATGTTTCACTTTCATGGGGCACTGGAAATGAGGACCTGTCTGAAACATAATAGAAGCTATGAATTTCAAAATCCAGTCCCTGCACAATAGCATTGCATCAGGCTGTTTACCTGCAGCCATTATCTTTGGGGAATACGTTAATTAGCATAGCTATCAGCTCATATACATAAGTTAAACATATGTATTTTGACTAACAAATTACCCCTCTAAGAAAAGGAGGTTAGATACACTTTCTTGGCACTGTAAGAAAATTGCAAGTTAAAATAAACATTTGTTACAGTATTTTTTTTCACTGTTGTTTCTAATTGAGTTTGTAATGTTTCCAACTGCAGACATGTTTTTAACCTTTGTTAGTTAGCACACTGGTACATGTCAGCATATTAGACAAGTAGAAACCCAGGGAACTTTCCGAGGATGATGACATTTGTTTTCAATGCTTGGCAACCTACCCAGGTGAGACGGGTCTACCCCCCTGCACCAGTACAATAGCTAGGCAGCAGTATACAACCTAGTTGATGTGCACTGAGTGCACTGCCTAAATTAAATCTCAAATTCCTCAATTAAAGCTAAGTGGCCCACTTTGACCTGTGAGAACTATTAAGTTCTTATAGGCAACTGGCATGTCTACCTGCTCATTCACAAATATTTGAAGACAGAAGGAAGAGTTGTCAAAAAGTAGCTTTGCGTCTTAGAGTTCAATGTTCTCCTTTCAGAAAAGCAAGAAGATGTGACAATGCCCACCCAGTGCTTTATCCTCTTCCCCACCCATGCTTTTCCTGAAAAAACATCAGTAATTTCCCTTTCCTTCTCATCTACTTACCCTTGATCAGTGAATACTTGAGTCTGGAAGATTGGGGCTGGAGCAAAGAAAACTGGTTTCTTTAACTGTTAAGAGAATACGAATACTTTCTGTTTTTTCTTTTGCCTCTCTTTTTATTATGACAGGAAATTTAGGATTAAATTTGTCTCTTGGAGGCCTGTTGCTATTTATTTCTTTGCCTAAAACATCCTGTGACAATATATTATGAGAAGCTTTCATTGTAAATATTCTTCCGTAAATATCTTTTGTCAGCCACACACTGACACATAGGCACACAATTTCATTTTGTCTTATAGTGATTCTGCCAAGAAAGAGAAAGTTCTATATAGAAAATTTTCTGAATTAATTGTTTGTGAAAAACATTTGTAAGAAGGCATTCGGGGGCCCACCTCAGTGGATAAAACACTTGTGTGCCAAGGTTCAGAACTAGCCCAGCAGTTAATAATGTGTGTTACTTCTGTAGAGGACCTGGGTTCAGTTCCCTGGGTAGTTCACAACCATCTATAACTCCACTTCCAGGAGATCTGATGCCTTCTTATGTCCTCCATAGGCACCAGGTAAGCATACAATATACATACAATAGACAAAGCATTTATAAACCTAAAATAATATTTTAAAAGTAAAAATAAATAAATAAACAACCCATTGAATACAAATAAGAAGACATGAATTCTGATCAGAACCCATGTAAACCCAGCCACAGCAACATGCAACTGCTCCCCCATGTTCCTACTACAAGATGACAGTTACAGAGAGGACACTCATCTGCATCTTGTAGAGCACCTAACATGATACGTGCATGTTGAAGAAGACACTCTGATTCAAACAAAGTAAAATACAAGGATCAATACCCAAGATTGTCCTTTGTGCATACATGGGCATGTGCACACACACACACATACATATATACATACATACAGAGAGAGAGAGAGAGAGACAGAGAGAGACAGAGACAGACAGTGACAGAGACAGAGAGGTCAAAATGAAGAGAAAACATTCAGCTTTTATTTCCTTGTATTTCTTTACCATACATTTAGTTGTTTATTGTTAATACGGTACCTTCAAAAGACTAATGTGATGTTCTTCTATGAACATTTGTTCCTGATTTTACTTTTTATTAATAGAAAATCATTCAACCATTGTGAATTTAAAATAATGTTTGAGAAAATCTTTATATATCTACAGATAGATTCCATCTTCAACTTGGACATATATATGTGTCTCCTTGTACCCACTGGTCAATCTATTCATCTTTTTGTTGAACTATATCAAAGTAAGCCACAGGTTCTCATTTGCTTCTCTATAAAGGTTTGTTCTGCATATTGTTAATTGGTATTTAATATTTGGTTTGGTTTTTGGTTTTTGGTTTTTTTTTTTTTTTTGAGAAGAAATTTAACCACAGTGAAACAACCATAAGTGGGCATGTTTTAATGCTTTGATAAATGTAATACATAAATTAAATCCCAAAGTATCACAATACTGAACATTACCCCAGAAATCTTCTTGCTGCCACTTCCCAGTCTAATCTGTTTTATATCAAGTATCAGAACACATATATTTTTTTTGGCGTTTTATTTTGGTGTCTTTAATGCCAGTGAAAGACCTCCGAAGGGAGACCCTCACTCAAGCCTTGGGATGGCGTGCACCCAAAGACACACAAACCACCGTCTTGCTGTAAACGCACGAGGTAGTTTATTGGCGGAGCTCCAGGTCGACACGTATCTCACGCAGGACACAGAGAGGTCGACCGAGAAGCCCAGGGGTTTGGGATTTATATGGCCAAAGGTCGGGGGGAGCGTGAAGTTTTGGCGTGGCCACACACAATTGGTTGTTTCAAACATTTGAACATCAGCAAATTGCGTAGGCAGATCTGGGGTAAGGTCAGACTTAATCACACGGAACATTCCTTGGTTCCTGTTCTTCTCGGAACCCAAGGGTAGATGTTTATCTGAGCTAACGACACATCTGGTTAAACTCAAACCTGGAACATTGTGTGTGGGCCTCAAGAGGGGATTAAGCAAACACCATAAGATCGGATGAGGGGTCTTGGCTCATTACTCACTCGACCATGCCCGGTACCTGTTTCTCTCAGGAATTTGTCCTTGTGTACCCTCCCTATCTTTTATGGCCAGCCAGTCCCTGGAACACTCAATAGGCCTCTGTCTCTTAGCTCCGCATTCTTTGTGACTTATCATCTAAGACCTTGGGCTAGCATACCTGCTGACCTGCACTTATGAGTTAGAGAGATGAGAGCTCTGCTGTTCTGGTTGCTTTAATGCTAACTAAAATTTTTCCCTTTCACCAGCAGAAAATATAGGTTTAATTTTTTTTTTTAATTCAGGATATATTTGCCTATGTGTGAGCTTATGAGTGACTTTATGTTGGCTTTTCTCTTGAATATTTTGGTGACACTTGTAGAGTGACTTCTTATCAGTGATAGCAATTATTACTTTTATTCTTCTGGTCATGAAAACGGTCTTCTCATGCCCAGGCAGTGAACATGCCCTTATCAAGCTGCTTTTTAGAAGTCCTCCATGCTAGAGAGTGGGCAACTGTTCTAAGTAGTCTATGTCTGCCATTAGAATTCTCTATGAAAGAGATGGCTCAGTTCTCTGATACTCTGGGGGGTCTATATCGAACACAACCAGGGATCATAGAGAATGGATTGGTAAGATCATTCAATGGGTAAAAAAAAGTATTTGCCTGCTGACATGTATGTGATCCCTAGAATTCACATTCAGCTGGGTAGGAAGCACTAATTCCAAAAATTTGTCTTCTGACATTCTCATGTACACTGTGATATGTGTGCACTCCAAAAACAACACTAATAAACAGTTAACAAATAACTCACAGGGAGGCACATGACTAATCCAAGGTCACACTCCTTAGCAGTTCTCAACTACATGTAGAAGGCAAGATAATAGTTTGTTCTTTGTTGTAAAATTTTATATGTATGTGTGGATGTGCATATGCACATGTGTGTGTATGCGTGTGTATGTGTGTGTGTGTGTGTGTGTGTGCCAGGTGTTTTCATGTATCCCTAGAGGTCAGAAGCAACTGGAGTTATAGGTAGTTCTGACCCACCCAACTTAGGTGCTGTCAACCCAAGTGAGGTTCTCTGAAACTGCCTCAAGCATTTTTACATTTGTGATATCTCTCCAACCCCTCTTCTTTTTTTAATACAGTTTATTAATTTATTCATATTACATCTCAATTGTTATCCCATCCCTTGTGTCCTCCCACTACTCCCTCCCTCCCATTTTCCCCTTACTTCTCTCCCCTATGACTGTGACTAAAGGGGACCTCCTCCCCCTGTATATGCTTATAGGGTATCAAGTCTCTTCTTGGTAGCCTGCTATCCTTCCTCTGAGCGCCACTAGGTCTCTCCATCCAAGGGACGTGATCCCCCTCAGTCACAGTCATAGGGAAGGGGAATGAGGTGAAAGCGGGAGGGAGGGAGGAATGGGAGGATACATGGGATGGGATAGCAAATGATAAAAAATGTGTTTAAATAAAAAGAGACAAAAAACAAAAACAAACAAGCAAAAAAAAAAATACGAGGCACTAGAGTTCGTGTGAAATTCAGACCCCCTCTCCACTCCACAGTGGAGAATGTCCTATCCATTGGCTAGATCTGGGTAGAGGTTCGAAGTTTACTGAACATATTGTCCTTGACTACACTATGGAATACTACTCAGCTATTAAAAACAAGGAATTCCCAAAATTTGTGGACAAATGGATTGAACTAGAAATGATCATAATGACTGAGTTAACCCAGAAGCAGAAAGAGTCAAATGGTATATACTCACTTATGTCTGGACACTAGCCCAAGGGGCATGTTCCCACGAAAGCCTTCACTTACCAGGAAACTGGGACAGAGGAGAGGACATCCTATTGGGACTCTAAATGAGAGAAGCATGGGAGAATAGCAAAGTAGAAGGATCCAGAGGATCCTAGAAACCTACAAGTAGAACGTTATGATAGGCAGATTTGGGCCCAGGGGTCCCGCTCAAACTAAGGCACCAGCCAAGGGTCTTGACTCTTTCTCAAGAACACTAGGAGGGAAATCTTAGGATTCGTGGAAGAGCTCTTTATCCCTTTGGCTACAAGAACATTTCTAATGTTCCTCCTCTGTGAAGTGCTGAGTCCCACTTCTTCACAAGGATACTTCTCTAACCTGCTGCACTGGCTCTCTGCTATATCTGACATTAAGATTTATTTTATATATGTATCTGTATATATGTCTGTTGGTGTGAATATATGTTATTGTGTGTCAATACCTGAAGAGGCCAGAAGAAGTCAGATCCTTTAAAGCTGGAGTTGCAGGCCATTATGAGCCAGCTGATACAGGTGCTGGAAACTAAACTCAATGTCCTCCAGGAAAATGACCAGCACTTTTCAATGCTATGCCATTGCTCTAATGCTGATGTTAAATATTCTGATATGAATTTAACCTACTATATATTTTATCAAAACCTTCATAATATACTCTAGTTTTGGTAGTCTACCAGTTGTCACCCTTACAATTACAACCATCTACTTTTCCATTGTAATGCCTTACCTAAGGTTTCCTTTCTTCCTTTTTTCCTTTTCTCTCTTCTTAATTAACTGTCCTTTAAATTTCACCTATCTGTTCTATCTTTCCCCCTTTTCCCATAAGAAGCCATCTTATCAAAGAACTCCCACAATACTTACTACTACCATCTCTTCCACCAACCTTTTAGAATTAAACACACCTGTTGAGTACCGCAGGCAGCTGACCTTGTAGCATTGTGCTTAGCACAATATACAAGACTCATACGTATATTTTCTCAAAAGTCACTGTTTTCTGTACATTTTGTCTTTGTTTTCTCAGAGGTTAAAATATAGTGTCTAGATTACTACTTCCTCTTACCTAAGTACCTATGTGGCCTCCTTGGATTCTTCAGTAATAGGGTCTTGTAATAGGCAGAATGAAATAATTAACACAATTATAACAGATTGGGTAGCCTGACTGAAAATACGGACAATAAAAGGCTTTACATCCCAGGATTTGAAGTTATGGCAGACAGTAGTTTCTTTTCTTCATTAAAACAGTTTAATTTTTAAGTGATAGTAGTCATGGTACACCAGAGAAATAGAACATTAATATATATATATATATAATATATATATATATATATATATATATATATGGCTTCCTTCCCTGTCATGACACACCCTTTAGAGACATGAGCTAAAATGAACATTTATTTATTTATTTTCATTTTGTCATGGTAGTTTACTACAGCAACAGAAAAGTTACTAATATATCTGCAGATTTCACTCTTAATTATATCAGAAATAACTCAAAAACATATGTACCAAGGCTGGTGTTTGACCAAACAATTGTGTAGCCAAGTTAGCATGCCTGGCCCTGAGATGTAACTTACAATTGGTGGAATAGCTTAATGCAGAAGGGAATTCGTTGATATATTTATCTCATGAAATGTAATCACTCAGACCCTAAAAACACCACATGTGTTACTACTCCAGGTTACCAAGGCTAAGACTTGTCAGAAGGATTTTCAAGTGGGAAAATCCATCATTGTTCATCTGCCGGAAGATGTTTCTGGTATGCTTTCGAAGTAGTTTCACACCTGGCACCTTGTCTCCTCTGTACTTGACCCTTCTTCTCTCAGCTCCTTTCAGAATGTTGCACCCGGATTGTCAAATACCACTTCAGACTAGATCGGTGCCCCCAAAAGTCACATGCAACTTCATAAAAGAATTCTGCCTGACATTTTCAAGTGCTGTTCACTTGAACTCATAAAAGTCAGGTGTAAATTGAGAACGGATTTACACCTAAGCCTTTTTGGTTGGTTTTGGTATTTATTTGGAACTGACATTTGGAAGAATAACCCAATTGCCTTTAGAATCAGACCCTGCTCACTCCAAGGTGTGTGTGTGTGTGTGTGTGTGTGTGTGTGTGTGTGTGTGTGTGTGTGTGTGTGTGCGCGCGCACACATGCAGTGGTGTGTGTGTGTGTGTGTGTGTGTGTGTTCTTGGTTGTGGGTTTCGTTGCAAATGGCTACTGCAATATGCTTCAGGTAAATTCCAGGCAATCTTGTTTATGAGTTTTAGGTTTAGCCAGTTTAAATTCGAAGTAAGCAATCTGTCAATTCAGTCATTTCAGTAGTATGGCCTCTTGAGGAGGAGTTGAATAGCTATCTGACTCACACTTCTTGCCTGAAGATGTGAATGATTGTGTGGCCTGGCCTCCCAAGCCTTACTCTTCAACAGTAATGTGTTGATCATTATCATTTGAGACCTGCTTGGTCCTGCAACGGAAGTCTCTGCTCACATTCTGCATCCACGAAAGCTTCTGCCACTGAGTGACTTGATGGAGCAGGTGATGCTTCTTCTCAGACTACTGCAGCAAACAGATGGAATGGCAAGTTGCCCGTGACTAAGTGTCTCTGAACAGGAAGCCATCCTTGTGCTACCCCAGCCATTCTGCTTTCATGTACCATGCAACTGAGCCATGGCAGGTGCACACCAGAAAGAGTACATGTGGTAGCTTTAGCCAATGTAACCTTTACACTGGAAATTCAGTGCAATGTGATATCTATCAGAGTCAGCCCCCAAATTATGTTTTCCAAAGGCAAAAGTCAAGGGAGATAACCCTATAAAGTTTCTGTGGAATTTTTTTTCATTCTAGAGAAGCAAAAGCATGTTTTTTTAAAAGGATCTAGTCCTTTCCAGAACTCAGTTATATAGTTACTGACAGAGGAAGAGCAAGAATCCTAGCTCCTCTTGTGTCTGAATAGTATCCATTTATTGAGTATGACAAATAAATAAAATTGATAGCAAGGAAATGAGAAATCAGAAAGTGTTCACCAACTTCATGTTTTCAAAGTTGAAGATATAATCTGGAATAATGGTACATGCCTGTAATCCTAGCTCATAGCCTATAAAGGCAGAAGGGTCAGGAGCTCAAGAGCATCCTTGGGTATGTAATGAGATTGGGGCCATTTTGGGTTATATGACACATTGTCTTAAAACATTTGTGGTTATATCTTTACATTGTGTTGCTTTCAACCTTGGTCAGTGAAGTTTCCTATTACAGATGGTAATGGCAAATACAGAGACTTCCAACTATTCAAAGTTTTGAAAATATTTCTAGCTCAATCCATTTATCCACAAATTTCAGGAATTCCTTGTTTTTAATAGCTGAGTAGTATTCCATAGTGTATATGTATTACAGTTTCTTTTTCCATTCTTCTACTGAGGGACACTTAGGCTGTTTCCATGTTCTGGCTATTATGAATAAGGCTGCTATGAACATGGTTGAGCAAATTTTCTTGTTGTGTGCTGGAGCATCTTCTGGGTATATTCCAAGGAGTGGAATAGCTGGGTCTTGAGGAATCCCTATCCCCAGTTTTCTGAGATAGTACCAGATAGATTTCCAAAGTGGCTGTACTAGTGTGCATTCCCACCAGCAATGAAGGAGTGTTCCTCTCTCCCCACATCCTCGCCAGCATGTGGTGTAGCTTGAATTTTTTATCTTAGCCATTCTGATGGGTGTAAGATGGAATCTCAGAGTTGTTTTGATTTGCATTTCCCTGATGACTAAGGAGGTTGAGCATTTCTTAAGTGTTTCTCAGCCATGTGATATTCCTCTGTTGAGAATTCTCTGTTTAGTTCCAAGCCCCACTTCTCAATTGGGTTATTTGGTTTGGTGCTGTTTAATTTCTTGAGTTCTTTATATACAAAGTTGTAGATAAACATCTACACCAAACCTGTCCCTCCAAAGCAGAGGGGATACTTCAGAAGAGAAAGTACAATGAAGATACTAGCCAGAGAGTGGCAGAGTGCTGAGAAGTGCTGCCTCTTGGTACACATGAACTCACAGCAACTGTGGTCCTCACAGATGACTAACCCAAGATCAAATATATTAAAACTTCCACCATGTGCTGCTGGGTGGGCCTCTGAGAGGCTCAAGCCTACAGGAGCCTATGGTAATGAATAGTTCTTTATGGGGAGTGGCCAATGGTAGATTGTCCATGCCCCAGTTGGATGACTTCACACACATATGGTGCATATGCTCTCCTTAATTGGACTCGGTGTTTTTGTTTTGTTTTGTTTTGATCAGGGAATGAAGATAGGAAGGAGATGTGTTGGTAAGGTTGTGGGGGAAGTTGGAGGGAAGTTGGAGGGAGTTGGAGACTGTGGCCAAGATACATTGCCTTCACATATGAATTTTCAACCAGAAAAATATAGTTAAAGCTTAAAGGCTTTAAAGCCTCTTTTGTTTATTCTGTCTCACTTTTTATATTCCTAGAAGGGAGGACTCTTGATGTATTCTGCCTTGTAGGAATATTAATTTGTAAGTTGCTTTGAAATTAGTCTGTCTTCTAAGTCACTGATATATAGTTAAAATAAATTCTCTCAGAGAGAATGGTAAGGGAGAAAGAGTTTTATCATTTGTATGGATCAGTTCCAGTACTTCACTTCAGTTTAGTTATTAGTTTTCCCTATAGCACAAGATATTCAATTAAACCTCCCTCAAATTGGCCATAAATTTCAATGAAAATGGAAGAAGTTCCATTGAGCAAACAATTTCTGTCCCAGAACCTAATAATCCATGATGTAATAAGAATGATTCCCATTTACATACCTTACTCTTTGTGTGTTGTGCTTTGAACACATGGTCTCTGCATGCCAAGCAAGGGTCCTGATGCTGAGATATACCCACAACTCCAACACAAAGCATTTTACAGTCATACATGAAGGTAATCCACAAGACAATTTTTGTAGCAACATGTTCCTCACTGATGTCTAAAATGAAATTTTATGATATACCACATGAACATTTATTTCTTTTTTTAAAAAAAATTCTGTGTGTCTTGGGCCTTTCTTGATAACAGAGTTTTTTTTATTATTTATTTAATTTATTCAGATTACATCTCAATTGTTTTCCCCTCACTTGTAGCCACCTGTTTCTTCCTCCCTCTCGCTTTCACCCTATTTCCCTTCCCCAGGTCCACGGCCAACCGAGGGGAACCTCCTCCCCCACTATAGCCTGCTTACCCTTTCTCTGAGTGCCACCAGGCCTTCCCACCATGGAGAAGTGGTCAAATATGCGACAGAACTGAGACACAAGTCATATCTGAGACTCTTTCTCCCATTCTTACCTGAACACATAAAATAGTTTTCATGGTCTTTGCTTTGTACCTTAGTATATGAAGGTAAAACTTCATACACTCAATGTCTCTGCACAAACACACCACTCTGATAAATATATGTGATTTTCATGGAGCAAAGAATGATCTGGGTATTGGCAACAATAGAAAATTAAAATAGAGATAGTTCCTTTAGGGATTTCTTTTCTAGCATGGAATATGCAGCACAGATGAAAATGTAATGAAGATAACACAGCAGGTACTTGTAAGCATCACTAATGAAAACACAGAGATGCTTAGTCCCTGTCTCCGGGATTGAAAGGCATTTGGGCTGCAACCTGTAAGGTTCTAGAAATATACTCTTGCAATTTATATTCTTCTTCTTTTGTGAATGGACTGAGGCAGAGATGTACAGGAAGTAAGGAGTAGAGAAAAGCCAACCATAGGATTGCAACATGTGTTTCTTAGAATAGACAGTTTTTTCATCATTACCTCACCTCTGATTTTACGGATGAGATCGTTGAGGTTAAATAAGGCAATACTTCTCTATCTAAGGTATAACACACTACAACATCCTTTTTAAAAAACTAATTAATGTATTTCTTTACTTTACTTCCCAATCATAGCCCACTCCCTCCTCTCCTTCTCATCTTACTAGGGGACCCAAAAAAGTCTGAGCTGCTCTCTGCTACATCTGTGTAGGGGGCCTAGGTTCAGTCATAGTTCTTGGTTGATGTTTCAGTCTCTGCAAGTCCCCCTGGCCCATGGAATTTCAAGACTGATTTTTCCAATTTCCTTTTCATGGTTGTTCTCAGAATACCTTAGTTATTTAGTATTGTAAGGATGTGAGGAATACAAACTAACTTTGTATAACTTAAATGGAAAAAGAATGCAATAGTAAGTGAGAAGAGACTTTGAGAAACTATGAAGATGTTTACAAACATGGATTTGTAGGCTGGGTTTGTGAGAAGCAATAACCTCAAAGGTATCTGCAAGTAAGGACCGAGCTAGTGGAATGAACAGGCTGTGAACTTTTTACCTATAGCTGTGTGTTATTTCTCAAAGTCCAGACGCTTAGAGAGAACACTGTATGATTGACTTTGCATGGAGACTGTGCTGGAGCCCACATCTTAGACAGCACGGGGATGCGCATCTTGATTTATACCCCACTGTGACAGCATCTGTAAGTGAACTAGAACATCACCAAACAAAACCAGGGTGAACCAATGAAGTTTTACTGTAGGAATAAGGTCACATGTCAGTGAAAGATGTAACCAGCAATGAAATTACATAATCACATGACTAACACATGATTCCTGTGGGTCTGAATTCAAAGGGTTCATTGTATAATATTTTTTCATGTTTAAAATACAGCAAATACATCCTAAGTACTCAACCAAATGGAGTGAGCATGGCACCCTGATTTCCCTTGTGCTCACTAGTGTGAAGATATATTCGACACAGTTGAAGTGTAGTAGTTGGGGGACTGTTCACGTATGAGACTTATAATTAAATTGACTCCCGGTTTAAAGTTTCCTAGGACAGTGTTTTCATGATCTCCCTCCAGAAAGAAAAATACATTCTGGAGTAAGAACAGTGTGATTAAAATTGCCTGGATGCTAAAAGTACACTTGTGTGTGTGTGTGTGTGTGTGTGTGTGTGTGTGTGTGTGTGTGTGTGTACATGTGCATGCACGTGCACTTTATTTATTATACTTGAGGGAATGGGGATGCTCTGTTTGGAAAGGTAGTTAAGGACACAGACAGAGTTTCTCACCACAAACCGGCCATTTTACAGCATGGTAAAGCCACTGGGGATTCCTTTTGTCCTTTGTTCCATACGCAGCAATCTCCTGCCTGCCTTCCCAAAGAAAAAGTGCTAAAATAGACTTCAGCTGCAAACTGTGTTGGCTAGCAGCCTGTTGCACCACTTTCAGGAAAGTTCTACTGGTAATTCTTGAAGTTTTTGCATGAAATGAAGTAGTTAGTACTTTATGGTTTTTACCTGTATCATTTCATACACTTGTCCTGGCATGGTATGTGGAAACTAAGTAGGGTAAGGTTGAGTAAGGTACATACTATCACCTAGTATGTATCTTTTATATAACATTACACTCCTTGAATTGTTCTTTTCTGCATTGAAGTAGAAGCCCTTTGGAAGCAAAAATGATCTTTTGTCCATACTTAGATGAAATATGATAAACATATGCTGGCACATAGTTCAAATTGACACAACTGCATAAATATGAGCAACATGATATCCAAGCAAGCAATATTTGTGCCTCAGTGAATATAATAGCTTACATGAGTGAATATAATAGCTTACATGGGTGAATACAATAGCTTACATGAAATGGAAAGACACATAATATAATCTAATTTGTTTCTAGCTCTCAAACATGTTAGTCTGTTTACTTAATACAAGACATACATTAAGTTGGAGGGAATTTTTGTCTTGTATTTTAACTTAAAATTTCAAAGATGATGTAACCTGTCAGTTGTAACATGACTGTAAGTAGTTCTTAATTATAAATCATCGACTGCACAACCACATCTTCAGTACATTTTAGAATGTCAAGATTGTACAAGATTAATTAAATAATCACTAAAACATGAAACTAAAGTTTTAGGAACACAAGTAAAACCATGAAGTTCTTTGTCTTACTATCAAAGAAATCAGCATATAAGTGTCACAGTTACTATCAGTATAACATGAAAATTAACACAACACACACAATTGTCTTTGAAGAAGAAAATATCAGTATGACACTATGTGAAGATTTTGAAGCTAGTAGCATCAGTAAAGAGATAGCAAGTAAATGGAAGACTGAATCTGGAAGAATCTAAATACAATTCTTGGGTATAAAAAGATGAAAAGAAGGACTCAGTCTTTCTTCATGCTTATTTTTCCTAACTCCATATCTTCTGATTTTATAAACATGGGTAGACCACATATCTGGATAGGAGGTGCTGCTGCTGCTCATATGAAAAGCAGATTCAGATGTGTTACAGATTAGAATTTGAATATTTGCCAACCCTCCATATGTTATAGGTATGGTCATCACCTTTGTGATTTTTAAAAAGCCATGGAAAGTTTAGAAGGCAATCTGCTGGAAAGGAAGGAAGCTAGGTCATAAGAGGTTTTCTATGAAGGAGATATTAGGACTGCTGACCACTCCTCCTCCTTTCCTTTTTGCTCCCTTGCTTCTGTGAGGTGAATGTTTACCTTAATACATGCTTCCACCATACTCCATTACATTGCCCCATACAGAAAGCAATAGAGCCCTCAAAAGTATCTGAGCCTTTTGTTTTGTTTTTTTAATGACAGTTTATGTGAAGATTCTTGTCATATTGATGAACACAGAATGACTGTCCCGGTGTACTCGAAGTCCTCTGTTTGAAGTTCCATTATTAGTGACTTGTAACTTGAGAAATCTAGGTCTCTCACTAGGGAAGTCATGTCTGGGTGCTCTCTTCTAGAAGTGAACAGTATATTAGTTTAGAGAGTAGGAGAAGCTGGTCTCTTGTTTGGACTTTAAATTGTATGCTAGGACATGTCCATGTTATTAAAATACAGACTTGGATGTGGGTCATCAGATTGACTTTAAGACGCATTAATGGACCCAGGTTTTTATAAGACTAGACCATTTAGAGATAAATGAAAGGAAAGATATAAAAAGGCTTTAATGCATAATAGTTTATTGAAATTGGCTATGGCTAATGATTGTTGAAGTTTAAATCTTAAGAAGACTGTCTTTCTTATAGAATATTAAAGTCTATTTCCTTCCCTATCTCAAGTCATATCCAAAGACTGTAAATGATAATGGGATCAAAGCTCACAAAGCACTGTACTTGTCAAGTGTTAAATCTAAATCCTTCAGAAATGTTCATATGCATCTGCTCTATGATTGAAATTCTCAAATTCTCTCATAGATGGTAGACATCTGTTAAACTTGTAAAATAGCCAAATGGCTATTTTAAAAATAGAAACAAGAAGGACCCCAGGACATTAGTGCATACTTTTTAGATTAACATGTCTTTTATGTTACACATATCACCGTGATCATGAGTTCTGCTTGATATGCACCGACTGAGAAAATACTCCAATTGACAATACTCCAACACTTGAGAAAATCGAAGTGTGGTTACCTATGGAAACTGATGTGTGCAGATGATTCATTAACTCTAAGTAAGGTGCTTCTACCATAACCACAGAGGAGAGAGGGGGAGTTTAACTTTTTAACATTATCTTTGTTTGATTTGGAAGTCACACTTAAAATTTGCTTTACATCTCTGAAGAAGAGACCTTCTGTGTTATCATGTAAGACCATGTTGCTTCCTCACTCTGGGTAATATTAGGGAGTAGGGACAGATAAATATTTCATTGAAAAGAAAGAAACAAACAATGACTGTGGCTACTGAGTTAGTCTTCTGCTGTTTGTTAGGTGTTTTCATCTGCTAAAGCTAAAGGTTACCTGTGTAATCTAAGTAGAGAGGTGCCCATGTAGAATTCTTTGAACTTTTCTACATGTTTAAAATTAGAGGAGCAGATGTAAAAGATTATGTAGATCTCAGAGTCTAGGTGCTCAGAATGAAATCCTACCTCTTTTGCTATGACCTTAAGAAAGTCTCTCATGGTCAAATATGGGGCACCAGAGTTTGTGTGAAAGTCAGATCTCCTTCTCCACTTAACGGTGGAGAATGTCCTGTCCATCAGCTAGTCTGGATAGGGGTTCAAAATTTACTGCCTATATTTTCCTTGGCTGCTGCCATAGTTTGAGGAGGACCCCAGGGCCCAGACCCACCTATAGTTTTCCAGGACCCTCTGGATCCTTCTATTTCCTCTTTCTCCCAGGCTTCTCACACCTAAAGTCTCAATAGGATGTCCTCCCCTCTGACTCACTTTCCTGGTAGGTAAAGTTTTTCAGGTCCCTTGGATGGGGACGCCTGGTGGCACTCAGAGGAAGGATAATAGGTCATCAAGAAGAGACTTGATACCCTATGAGCATATACAGGAGGAGGAGGTCCCCCTCAGTCACAGACATAGGGGAGGGGAATAGGGGAGGAAGTGGGAGGGAGGGAGAAATGGGAGGATACAAGGGATGGGCTAACAACTGAGATGTAATATGAATAAATTAATAATAAAAAAAGGAAAAAAAAAAAGAAAGTTTCTCAAACTTGGTCTCACAATTTCTTCATGCATAAAATAGTTCTTCTTGACATAGAACTCACAACATAACACATGCTGCTGTCAAAGCTGGTGCTCTCCTACCTCCATTCTCAAGTGCTCAGACTCTGGACACAAGTCACCACTCCTGGATTACTGAATGTTTTTTAATAAATTAAAATAATGGAATATTTATAAATATAAATATATTTCATCATCTTCATTTGTTGCATTATAGTATCATATATGTAATTCAACATAAGGAATGACTCTAGAAAATTCTAATTAACTACACATCAAGTTTTCTTCCCATGAATCATTTTGAGAGGTACACAGAAAACTTTTTTTAAAAAGCTCACCTTGTATGATACTGATTTATTCTTAACTTCTTCCTTTTGAGTACTGATAAAATAAAAATTGAAATTCACAGTATGATTTCAGACATGGAAGGTGATCAAACATGTCATCTCTAAGAATTTTCCATTTTGTTTTTTTGTCCTGGTGATTTAATATTGTATTCACCACTGGCAAGAAAAAGAAAGCAACACCGACTTAAAATACTTAATAATTCTGATCTTCACAACGTGTCTTAAAAATAATAATACTGACAAAATATCTTCAGCTACTCATAATAAAATGTCATTGTTAACTATGAGATGACACATAAAAATATAGTCATTTATATTAAACCACTATGCTTCTTATGAGAGATATTTATAAAAATGAATCCTTATTGCTGGTGACAAATGGCTGTAATTATTGGTTAGAGCAGTAGTGAAGGATCCCATTGGAGATTGGTTGTTCTTGGAAGGATGACTTCAGAGTATAGAGAATTAGGTCATCTCTGAACATTGTGCTGAAGCTCCGGGAGTTGGGCACTCACCTTCAGTGACAAGACTGTGATGTTTTAATAAAGTACTCTACTGCTGAGGCCCTTGGGGTCCAGCAATGTGCCCACACCATGAATATTCAAAATCTCCTGCAATCAGGAGGCATGCTCATGAACCTCCCAGGAAGATCATCCACTCCTTTCTAATCTCTTCTATGATGACAGCAGAAATGCACATACACACCAGGACTAGAATGACAGAGTGTCCTTGCCTAAAAATATTACTAGAATATACCATAATTAAATTGAAGTTGTTATCTAGAAAACATGTACACATATACACACACACACAGTCACACGCACACACACACACAGACACACACACACAGACACACACAGACATACACACACACACCAGAAGAAAAATGATAGTGTCCTTGTCTGAAAATAAACTAGACAATACTGTATTATACTATAGTAAAACTAGTGTCTCTGTGTGTGTGTGTGTGTGTGTGTGTGTGTGTGTGTGTGTCGCGCATGCGCCTGTGTGTGGGTGAGCACACTTTCCATTTCTCTCTAAAATGTTCTAAAAGGAAACATTTTAAGTGCAAATCCGGTAAAATATTAATGGATTCCTGCATGGAACTGCATCTCAGAAATGTGTTTATATATTTTTCTGTGTGCATCTTTAAGATAAAAGCGCATATCCTTGAGATGCTCCCATTCTAGTCCCCGCTGGTGATTCTTGTTTTTAACCACAGAGGCTGAGTTTAAGCCTCACAGATACAGCCTTAATGTTTGCTGACAACCCGGAAAACATGCATATCACATTTACAACAAACAGAAATAGATTTTTATCAGTAAAGAGAACCATTCTTCAGAGTAAGGGATTCTGCCATAGTTCTGGTTGGATGGGAGCCAGGTGTTGTGGCTCACACTTGTGATGCCAGCTCTCAAGAGACTGAGCAAGGAGGATTCCTGTAAGTTGGAGGCCACCTGAGCAACGTAGCAGGTTCCTAGCAAGTCTCAGAAAATCAACAACAGCAGAAGAGAAGTTTTGAAAGAAGCCAGATTTACCCTCACTGTGGTGTGGCTCTCAGACATAGCTGGGGTCATCAGTGCCATCTGGAGAGCTGTAAAAAAAACTATTGATGCTTGAGTCCAGGTATATGCCGATGACTTGATTGCTAAGTGTGCAAACCATCTACCAGGGAACTCTTCGGCTCACCTATATTGTACTGTGCTGCAAAACATAGGAACTGTGGAAACCCATCCTCAGACCACAGCACATCTATGTAGTTCAGCCCATGCCAAACACATACTAACTATTTAGATCATCCTTCTGTTCATTTCTCTAGCACAAACAGCTTCTCTTTGAAATCATGCTTTGACCGTCACTGGAGATGTCCGACGCATGTCTCCCGAGTTACTACTTAGGGCTAATGACCACCATTGCTAACACAGCTACTATGTTAACATAGTTACTCTATAGATAGACTAGTGCTTTTTTTTTTAGACAAGTCATTAAATTAAAAAAAAATGGTGACTCAGTCGCTGTAATATTTAACTCATATTATAATTAGAATCACATTTAGTAAATATAAAATACACAAGACAAAATGTCTTTAGTTTAGTACCTCACATCCACACACTTTGCATGAATTTTTGTGTTTGTTGTGTTAAATTTGAGCATGGGTTTTAGTTTTTAGCTTTGATCATTACATGGATTCAGAAAACTCCAAATAATGCATCATTTAAAGGCATCTATCCTTTGGAAGATATGGGTAAGACAGTGTATAGCTTGCTTATCTAGGTCACACACAAAGAGTAACTGGAAAGAAAAAAGAAAAACACATCAAAGATGCTTTAATTATATATTATTATGGCAATTTTAATCATGGTTTTGTTGTGTTTTGCCAACAACAGCTATACCCAGACATCTTCGCTTCTGTTACTAGGACAATCTCCTTGACTTAAAAGCTCCACATAGTTGTAACCTGGTCTTTTTAGTCTTCCTTGTTTCACTGAGGATATTAAAGTTTGCATGTGTGTTGCAGGATGGATAAAAGACAAATGCTAAAAGATGTCATTTACAGTCGCCTTTTAATACAGGAAAACATCCAAACTTGTGGTCTGTTTTCACTTAATTTTAGATATGATTTTAATTTTCTTGGCAAGCCATGTGCTTGTCACAAATTAATTAAATGCTTACTTTCTTTTATCTAATTGAGGCTACTTCTATCCTTGATGAGTAATATCAATAAATTTGTTACAAAGGAAAATACTTTTTGGATGATTATATAGAAATACAGAATAGCTCTCTTGTAGTTCTTAGTCATGACTGAGGCTCTGCAGACATTCTTCTGAAATTAGTTTGTGCTCTAAGAGAACAAGTTTCTCCCTTTTTAAGATGCACAGCAAGAAAGTATACTTGAACTCAAGTTTCAAAGCACAGAAGTCCACTTCAGCCAGTAGGTACTGTTTTGTTTTTGTTTTGTTTTCTGTTTTGTTTTGAAAGGAGTAAAATGGCAAGGTATGAAATGGAGGACTTGGGAGTTGGATTCAGATGAGATTCAATCAGCCCAAAAAGCGAATCATTTACAGGACGGCCTTCAGAGTCATTATCAATATGTCATGATTTCTTCAAGCCAAAGAAGTGTCACTCACAGGAGGAAGGTTACAGACCCAGATACCTATAGGAGTCAAGTACAGGAAGCAAAACTTGGAGCTAGAAATATAGGTAATAAATTGGTTGTGATGGAGGCTCCGCTCAGAACTCTGGAGAATTATAACTCTTCCAAAGCCATCAGTACTTTTTGAATTAAAGCCAGCTCCTGCTAATATGAAAGCCACCACTGTATAGAGTCCTGTATTTTTAAAGAACTGTAAAGTTGGATTACACTCTCTCCTTATATTCGTTAATAGAATTTAATATCACTACAACCAGTACATTACAATGTTTATACCAGTATTATTTTGATAATGTTGGAAAAACTTTAAAGTTTTTTTTAATGTTGTAAGCTAACACCAGAAATTCAAGGTATGTTTTGGAAGCAGATTTATCAGAAATTTTGACCTATATGAGAGTATATTTAAGAATCTCCAGCTTTTCCATAAGAAGATCATACAGAACTAGAAGAAACTGAGGAAGGTGGAAAGGACCCTAAAGAGGCAAATGGGGCATTACATCAATGCTGTCTTCAGATTAGAAAACTGTGGTAACCCCAGAGAGTCTTGGCATGGTAGAAAGAGAAATAATCATTATCTATGACAACTCCTCTGCTAAGAGTGTGTCTTGTCAGTCTGTTACCAAGAAAGAATCATAATACAATCAGAGAACTTGAAAGGACATCTTTAGAGATCTTAAATTACAGGACAAGAAACAACACATAGCTCTTTTCACTAGCTGATGACAAGCAGAGCCTATTTCCCGGTTGTCTTTGGTACAAAGGCATCTATCGTGCACATAAATAATACACAGTCATTCATTTTAACTCTTCCTTCATTATATTAAGAATTTTTAATAATGTTATTTATAGTATAGTTCATCTGAAGGCTGCATTGTTCAATTCTCTATTGCTGATAAATGAATCACCATTCATCATGTACTCAATTATACAGTCATTAAAATGCAGTTTGTAGAAACGATAGAAACGCAAAAGGTGCTTGTCATCAGTACAAAGCTTTTCATAAAGCCTCATATACACTGTTATTTCAATTATTATTGTAGCTGAATTGCAAACAAATAAAAGAACTGCAGTAAAAGTAGCTGTTAAGGAGGTAAAATTACATTTGATTTTTAAAATTAAGTTTCTTCAGAATACCATGCAGCTGAATTGATTTCAATTAAAAACATGATTATGGAGCTGGAGAGATGACTCAGAGGTTAAGAGCACTGGTTGCTCTTCCAAAGGTCCTGAGTTCAATCCCCAGCAACCACATGATGGCTCATAACAATGTGATATGATGTCCTTTTTGGGCCTGCAGGTATACATGTAAGCAGAACACTGTATACATAATAAATAAATAAATAAATAAATAAATAAATAAATAAATAAACAAACAAACAAAACATGTGGTTATAAAAATAAGTTGTTCTTTTAATATTACTATAAATTTGGCAATGTACTGGTTGTAATTATATTAACTAAAATAAGGAGGTAGAGGGTAGTATTTTTCCTCATTTATTTTATAACTCATAGGTGAGAATCTACAACAATCAATTAAACATTTCTTGGGCTTTTCTCAGGCAGCAGATGCCATGAAGGCTTGACTTAGAGAGCTAAAGATTTAGATACACTCAATTAAGCGGAATTAGTGTTTTTAGACTCACATTTATTCCTGTACTTTCTGTTCAGTCTACTTTTATGCACTGAACTTTATTGAGTGTAAAATTATACATTCCTTTTGTAAGACTTACTATCCCTGGATATTATTTCTAAGAAAAGTCTATTAAATCCCTCTTTGACCACAAAAATGTATACTGTAAATTTTATTTCAGTTTATTTCATAACTAACTTTGAAATTACAGAAACTAGATTATATTCTTTACCTAAAACTTACTTTGTTTTTATTGACAATTAGTGAAATATGAAGATGATTATTCTTGGAAAGGGGAAGGAAGACAAGGAAGGATGGGGAGGAAATGAAAATGAAGGAGAAGAAGAAGAAAGGTGAGAGGAAGTCAGGGAAGACAGGTTGTGTTGGATTCTGATAGGAGATTTTCAGGAGTCTGAAGATTCAGAAATCATCTTTTCATCTGATAAGTTTGAAAACCAATAGGTTTTTAGTTCCTTAAATTTTTGTATAACCACATCTCTGTGTCCATCCAGAAATGATTCTTTGTGTGGGAGTTCTCAAAAAATTTTATACTTTGCTAACTGACCTGCTTAGAAATTCTTTTTTCTTTAGGCAGTTTTAGACCTTTTATTTTCCATTCCTTAATTTTTACAGTGTTGAAACCATATCTCCTTTGATCCTTTTGATTTTTTTTTCTGTAACTGTTGTTTTTCTTATTTGTGTAATGAAACCTTGTATTCCTTTTAAAATAATATTCTTGAACTATTTATGGATCACACGTTTGTAGATTTCTTTAAATTACATATAACTTATTTTAACCAATACTTATTTTCTAATGGATCTAACTTTATTTTCTTTCCTTCCCTTTTCTTGTTTATTTATTCTTATTTCATATGTTAACTTTTGTAATGTTTATATATGAGTAAATAAGTAAGATATGAGACTATGAAACTAGATAGAATACTATGAAAAAAGAGCCAGAAGTGTTGAGAAAGGGGACTTTGGGGAGGGTAAAACATCACATGGAAAATGAAAGTGGATTAGAGGCTACTGGATGTGGGAGACAACAAGGGAAGGAGAGAAATGACACAGTAAATAGAGGTGAGAAACCAGGAAAAAAAACCAACAAATTTTATTTGAAAAATAGCAAAATAAAGCCTAATTTTTAATCTAATAAGAATTGTACTTAAATACTTTACTGTGACTAACAAACACTTAAAATATAGCTGCTCCTTTACTTCAAGTTAGAAATATTGCCAATGGAAATGCAGTTGATCCAGCCATTCTACTGAATATGCAAGCTCCTCTCAGCCCTCGTTAATGTAGGGATGCAAAATGCCTACATTAGCCTGCAGCTGAGCTAAATGACCTAACAAATGCCTTTCTTATAAAATAGTGATCTGTATGCCACGGGTTAATATAATACAGCACTGAAAGTGAAAACAGTGAATTATATGAGAATATACCACCAACATCCCACTGAATCTCCCTAGACCTGAGAAAGGTTTGAATCACTGAACTGTATTAGTTGTTAGATGACGGGGAAGCTACAGTGATACGTTCATCCATTTCTGACAAGCAGTTCTGGCTTTTCCCCACTTCCCAGCTCCTAGAATATACATTGTGGTTCATGGCACTGGCTTGGAAAAAAGTCAAAAGTCAGAACTGGAAGCATGATCTATTGTTGACCACACAATTGATCAGAGATGAGAAGCATCTATGATCTCACCGTGTAGGAAAGTAAATATCACAATGGCTAGCAGACGTTCCTGAAGCATATTTTATTTCAGGAGATATGCTGCCTTCCGAATGCAGAGATAAATTCTATTTGTATGGAACACCACATTTTGCTTTGGTGTTTTTTTTTTTTTTTTTCTTCTTCTTGTTGTCAATAAAATTAAAATGCCATGGCATCAAAAGACAGAAACCAATCAAAGAGGTTCTCACTCCCTTTATTTCCTGTTACAGTCAGGCAGATGTTGCCCATGTTCTTGGCAGCCTTGCCTGTGGGTGGCCTTTTTCAATTGTCTAAACATCCTGAGTCTAAATGTTGAGCTGCATTCTTTTAACCGTGGAGGGAAAGATTTAAAGCAGCTTGGCTGAGATTCACACCTGAGTTTCTGTAGCCTCAACAAGGGCACCAATTTCAAAGAAAATCCACACTGTATAAAATATATTTCAAAAACGTTAGGAAAATACTAAAAAAAAATCCATTTCTAGTTTTAAAACGAATAGTCTTAGCAAAAGTAGTGCATGCCTGTATCCCAGCAACTACGAATTAAAGGCAGGTGAGTTAGGAGAGTTCAAGGTCGACCTTAGCTATTAGTAAACTTGGGAATAACGTGAAGTATATGAGACCGAGTCTCAAAAATTTTTTTAAAAAAGGGGGAGGGGTTGCGGAAGTGGTTGGGAAATGGCTCAGTCAATAAACTGCTTAGAATTCAAGCAGGAGGACCTGAATTTAATCCCCAGAAACCATGTGCCAAAAAATACGAGCAAGGAATCATACTTCTTTAATCTCTCGGCTGTGCAAATGGGGACAAAAGAGCCTTACTCTGTGTGATCAATCAGTCTAGTGAACTGATGAGCTACATGTTCGGGGACAGGCTCTGTCTCAAAATCAATGCAGAAGCAACTGTGGATGACACGTGGTGTGGGAATATTTGATACATACTATCTTACTCATTCATTTTGCACTTCCCATTATATAAGCATTATTTCCTGTTCATAAAATAATTTTGTTATTGTAAATGATCGCGTAGTGTTCTAGCAGGTAAGCATATGATTATTAAACATTTTAAGTGCAATATTTTTTTTATTCCTTGGAGATTTTATAAATATATACATATATTTTGATCATGTTCATCCTCACTCCTCTCCCTAACATCCACCTCCCACCTTAGCCCACAATTTCATATCCTTTTATTTTGTAATAACATATTGAGATCAATCTGTGCTGCCCATGTTAGGGGGGAGCCATCCATTGGCCAGCATACCATACAGGAGGCATACTCTTATAGAAAAATAAAATCAAATGTTAGTAGCTCCTCAGCTAGGCGTGGAGGTTCTTGAGACCTCCTCTCCTGCCTCTGTTAGGATGTTGACTGTCTTCATCTTGTGCTGGCAACCACAGCTGCAGAGTTCGTGAAAGTAGCAGTTCCGTCAGCTCCAATTGTTACTGCTTTGTTCCAGTATTCCCTGACAATCATTCTGCCTCTACTTCTTAGAAGTTCTCTAAGCTGTGGAGAAAGGGAATATGATACAGATATCCTACTTCTGGCTGAGCACATCATAAAATATGAACTCTTAATTTATTTTCAAATACTTACTTGCTTTAATTATATGTGTGCAAGTGTGTGTGTGTGTGTGTGTGTATGTGTGTGCGCGCGTGCGTGCATGCGTACGCGCATGTAAATGCAGATACTTCTGGAGGCTAGAGACATCAGATCCTCTGGAGCTGCACTTATATGTGGTCCTGAGCTACTTGGGGTGAGTGCTGGAGCTAAGATCAGTTTCCTTGGAAAGGCAGTGTGGGTTCTTAGCCACTGGGCCGTCTCTAGCCCCAAGATGATGGTTCTTAAGCCTTAGATTTTTCTGCTTGCTAATGACTCCTTGCTACTTTCTTCTTTCATTTTTCTCCCTTTGAAAGGAGAATGTCAGCTCTATTCTTACCACACCATTTCATTCTAGAAGCAAAAATCCTGTTCAGTTTCACAGACTAAAATCTGAAAGAGAATTTACATCAATTAATTGGACCTTAAGTCTCATTCATATTCTTCTTGTATGATATTTAGAAGATATTCCAGATTTTAGACTTTTAATTGCTTTTGGAACACATTAAGACGTTGAGGAATATTGGATGGAACATGAAAAAACAAAGGTTAAGAGTGCTGTGGTCTGAATTTTTATTGTCATCAGAAAATTCATGTTGGAACCCCAGTTAGGAGGATAGCAAGGGGAGGAAAAGACCTTTTGAGTTACTATTTATTATAGAAGAGATCCCAGGTAGGTGCTCTGTCCTATCCACCACCCGAGAACACAAGTAAAAAATTCCTAATGAGTCAGAAAGCAGGTCCTTGCTACACTTGACATATGTCCATGCTTTGCTCACACACACCTCAGGCTTCAGAATTATAAGCAATAACCTTCCACTGTTTACAAGCCACACAGTTTACAGTGTTTAGTTATAGAAGCCCAAATAGACTCAGAGAAACTATAAAATTCAGTGCTTTCTGTGCATTTTTTTTCTATTTTTTTATATACTTTCTGCATGGAACTGATCATCTGTTTGGTACATGACATAAGTTACTTCAAGCTCACCTCCCTCATCTACATGCTGAACTGTTAGGGCTAGAATGTTTATTGATTGTTCTATGTTGAATGCAGTCTAGTGGTGCATATATTCAGTAAATACTTGCCAAGTAAGTTAAGATGTTAATCCATTATCCCCTATCAATGATGTTTTCCAGAGTTTATGTTTGTCTTATTTGGGGTTTCTTTTGCTGTCTTATAAAGAAAACATTTAATTGGGGCTGGCTTACAGTTCAGAGGTTTAGCCTATGATTGTCACGGCAAGAAGCATGATGGTGTGCAGGCAGACATGGTGCTGGAGAGGGAGCTGAGAGCTCTACATCTGGATCAGCAGGCAACAAGAAGAGAAGGAATCACACTAGGCCTGAATTGAGTTTCTGAGACTTCAAAGCCCACCCCCAATAACTCACTTCCTCCAACAAGGCCACACCTACTCCAACAAAGCAACACCCTATAAGCCTATGGGACCATTTTCATTCAAACTGCCACAGTGCTGTTCTACAAAATAGATATTTTTGTTGCAAAAACCAAGAGAAAGGGCTAGAGAGACAGCTCAGAGGTTAGGGGCAAACACTGCTCTTGCAGACCGTCTGAGTTTGGCTTACAACTACCTATAAGTAGCAGAAGGAGATACCATACACTCTTCTGGACTTGTTGGACACTATAGTCATCTATGCATGCACACCCACTTGCAGATATTATACACACACACACACACACACACATACACACACGCACAAATAAATTTAAAACATACTTTTTTTAAAGTCAGAGAAGACCATATTCATCCTCATGCACTGGGGCTAGAGGTGCACAGGAAAGGACGTGGACACCGTTTAGTGGGAAAATGAGAAGGACAGCTGAATGGGAAGTGTCTTTTTCAAAGGGCCCAATAACTTAATGGACTTGCTTTTTACCACTTAAGAAAACCAAGAAAGCATCTCTCTCCATCTCTTCATAAGCCTGTGAATTCAAGTCAAAGGCATTTTATGTTGCCATTTATCCCTTCACAAAAAGAAAATTTGCTTTGTATTTGCTCAAATCAGTGGGCATGCCACTTTGCCTTATGACAGAATGACATAGAAAAAGCATAATGTCCAATAATTAGCTGCAAACTTGAATGTTAACATTTTGAAAGATTATGAATACCCTCCTTTATAATGTTGTCTATTGAAACTGCTTTAGGACAAAATAACCCCTTCTACACATCCTAACACTGCTAATTCCTAAAGAGAGCAACCTTGTAATTGGAAAGAATTAGTAACAAGGGTGTCCTGCCCATGAATCACTTGTATCCATTCTTTTCTGTATTTAAAGGAAATTGCTTTTCACTTATTTCTTCCTGTACTAAAGTAAGAAGACACAAATATGGCTCTAAGAGGTTATCTTCATCCCTAGGGGAGAGACTACAGCATCCTTCTTTACTAAAGAAGACGCTGCTGCTGATATACATAAAATAAATAGGGAAAAAACATAGGAACTATAAAAAATGTTTAAATTGATTCAGAAAAGGAGGATTGTGGTTAGAACTCCATCACATATAGCCATGTAACTTTAGGAAATATCACTTAATGCCTGTATGCTAGTTGGGTTTTCTTACATGAACACAACTAGAGTCATCTGGGAGAATAGAAATGCATGTATGACCTGTGGTGTGTCTATAGGGCATTTTCTTCATTAATGATTAACATGGGAGGGCCCAGTCAGTGTGGTTTGCATCATCCTTGGACAGGTGGTCTTGGGCTGTTTAAGGAAACAGGCTTAGCACGCCACTGGGCAGATTTCCCCCACAGCTCTCACTTCTGCTCATGCCTAAATTCCTGTCCTGACTTTCTTCAGTGATGTGCTGTCACATGGGATTTCAAGCTAAATAAACCCTTTCATCGCCAAGTTGCTTTTGTTCAGTGTTTTATCACAGCAACAGAGAAAGAAACTAGAATAATCTGAAATGCTTTGGTTTTATCGCCTCAAAAATGAGCTAAGATTAAAACAAAATCTGAGTTAACATTTAATGATGCTTTTATTCTGTGTCATTTTTGCTGTTGTATTAAAATATTTGAGACTGATTTCTTTAAAAAAAAAAAACAGAAAGCATTTTGGGAATTTTTTTGGGGGGGTTCTTTCTTTCTGGGTATGAGAAGGGGTACTCTATTGGATGTGAGGAAATTTAGGGTCAGAGCACTGAGAGATTCAGTGCTGTGCTTCCAAGCTTATATCTTACAGCTGTGTCCTCCAGAGAGCATGGATACTTTGTATATCGTAGCACTGCGAAGCACAGAGGTTTTGTTGCTGTAACTGACTACCACAAGCTGCATAACTTATAATGAAATGATAATGTTTACTTGATCTGACCTTTTGGAGGCAAGATGTCTAAGAACATGGTCCCGAAATCTGCTAAGAGTCTTCATGCTGACAACATGGTAGTTGTCAGAACCTCATGACCTTCTTGTTCTTGTGTTATAAAAACACTGTTGTCATCATATGGTCCCTGCCTTGTGATGCCCTCAAATTCCAAGTACTTCTCCAAGGCTCTGTCTAGAAGTATAATGACCATATTAATTTGAGGGATTGGAGGACTGTGGTGGCTTGAATGAGAAGAGTGTCCCTCACGGCCTCTAATAGTTGAACTCTTGGTTCCCAGAGGAGGTTTAGGAAGCACATTCTTGCTGAAGGAAGTATGTCACTGGGGGTAGGAGAAGAGTCACAGTTGGTTTATGGTTTCTATCACTGAGCCCACATCTACCCTCCTTGAACGATTTATGGATTATGTTTGTCCTTCTTCTCAGGTCTTCTGCCTTCACTGAGAGAATGGTGCAGAACAGAAGCTTAGATTGGTTTTGATAAACAACTTCCAATTAAAATGCTGATGTCCCACATGGGACACCCAGACTCAGAGCCATTGCCTACCCTGAATATTATCTCAAAAATTTTTTATCCATTTCAGTTTCACCATGTATGTTATGACAACCCAGTTTTCTAAGAAACAGTATGCAAAATAATTAGCTATATACCAGAAAGAGAAGTATACTAAAGTCAAGTTTAGTAGATCTTTCTGGTTAAAACATGTTGCCAGGGTTTTAGTTGAACAGCATTCCCTCTCCCCATATGTATTCCCTATCCAGCTTCCTTGCATCTATATTGATGAGTTAGCTTTGTGCCAAATCAAAAGCCTGAATCTTGCAGAGGAAAGACAGAAGTGGGGTATTCTAACTGCCAAAGAGACAGGTGCAGAGGTTTATGAATAATACTTGAGGAGCCACAGTGCATGTAGCACGAAGGCACTGCCTTCAGGCCTTCTGTGTTTAGGCACTTTAATGTCAAAGAAAGCAGAGGGAGGAGACAGGACTTGTCACCGAGGAGAGAAGAACTACAGCAGTTCATGCCAGAAGGGCTTAAAACAGATGGTCTCTAAGAGGGTGTGATGGTGACTGACAGTAGAAGAGGCAACCTCAGCACTGTGGTCATAACATTTGTTTAGTTAAGAAAGAGGATACCTTGACTCTGAGAAACTTAGAGGCAAGCAGGGAAAGGATTGGTTATTTCTTCCTAGTCCACAGAAGCTTCAACAACCCTGGGCCCTTAGTATGCTTAATGCATGATACAGGAATGTTAGAAGTCAGAGCAGGTATTTTAGAATAACTTACATTTTATATTTTAAAGAGGGACATATACACTCGTGTATGTATGTATGTATGTATGTATGATAGGAGACATTTCTCTCACTCAGAGAATAGAGAGGAGGCACTCCAGCATTTTCTTGAGGAACCACACAGATGCTGTTCTCTCTCAGTTCTCGGTTCAGGTGGCCAGGTGCTCCCTACACATCCTGTCGTTGACATTTCCACCACTCTGCCCTCTTTAAGTGGAGGCTTATGAGGAGATCCTGCCTTTAGTTCCCAGAACAATGACGTTTAAAGCAGGAGAACTGCTTGAGCCCAGAAGGCTGAGGCCAGCCTTGCAGCAGAGACAGATCCTGAATGCAAAAAAGAAGAAAAGACAAAGGAAAAAATGTGGTATTTTGGATATGGATCACCTGTTTCTGGTAACTTCAGAAACATGGTTATAAACCACATGCATGTACCCCATTCTCAAGTCTAATCAGAATTTTAAAGAGAATAGAGTTTTGTATTCTTTATGTTGAAGAGAGAGAAATTTTTTTTTAATTTAGCACAGCAAGTAGTGGTCTTGATTATGGCATTTTCATTCATATGCATCTTCATTTTTACCTGGTTCTCCAGGAGAATCATTTGGGGGATCAGTGACTGCACAAAACATATTAAAAATGTCACCATAATCTAGCAGTACCATAGATAAATCTTTATTTGAAGCAAACAGTCTTCAGAATAGATTAGCATGCAAATATATATGTGTCTATGGAAAGGATAATCTTAATAGGTTTTACTGTGGGTTTCCATAAATATCAGAAGGAGCTGTGTTCCAGAGAGCAGTCTGATAGACAAATAGACATCAGCTAACCATAGGACCAACCAGGTTAAGCAACTGGCCAATAATTAAGTAATTAGCCTATTGTATTCTGTAGGGCTATAAAGCTGACCCTCTTCTGTGTTCTCTCTCTCTCTCTCTCTCTCTCTCTCTCTCTCTCTCTCTCTCTCTCTCTCTCTCCCCTTTAGATCCCACTGTCTAAAGGAAATAGGTGAGAGAGAGAGAGGAGAGAGAAAGAGAGAGAGAGATTTGATTCTGTGACTTGGATGATGGTACCCTTCATAAATTCAGTGTGCATTAGGAACCACGTAGTTGCAAATAAGAATAGCAACTCCAGCTGGCTTCAGGTCACTGGTTATCTCACATATCTGAGAATCACGATGGTCAGGGGTGGGGTGTGGGGGCGAAGGCAATCTTGGATTGGGGAAGAATGCCTTTGAGTGATCTACCTTAGTTTGAGAAGGGGTTTTACATCAGTAGTTTCATAAACCCTATAGTGAGGTCTCATTAGCCAAAACTGGGGTACTTTGTTAAAATCCGGTGTAACCAAGGGAATGGACCGTGAAATTACTGGGGCCAGGGCACATAATTTCAGACCCCTCAAATATCATAGCTCTTTTATTAGTGGACATGTGCCATAATGTACTTGCTAAAACCACAGAATATACACACAAAAAATGAAGTCTAGTGTAAGATCTATCATTTAGTCAATAGCAACATGTCAATACCAGCTCATCAAAAACAATACATCTACCACACTGAGGCAAGATATTCATAATGGTGCAACATGTCAGCAAGGGAGAATAGTCCATGAGGCTTGTTTACATTCCAGACTGTGTTTCATACTACCCTAAAGAAATGTCTGTTTAAAAACTCTAACCAGTTATTGTGTAGGTATGCTTCTAGATTACACATTGGCTATGCTCAAGACAATGTCTCCTTCTCACACTGCTAGGTCTGCTCTAAGCAGTATTGGAGTTTGCGTATAATAGAGGTCTCAAAACTCTGTTCATAAGCTATTTGGGTCAAATGTGTTTGAGAATTAAGAAATTTTCTCATTTTAGAAAAGAAAAATGACCCACAAAGCATGCCCAGTGTTATATAACATCCCCAGCTGAGTCCAGGTCAGCACTCCATAATCAAAGTGCCTCTAATTCTGCAGCAAAGTACATGAATATTCACACCGAGACTATAAATAGCCTCACATCAGTTCAGGTCAGCTTTTGCCTCCAAATGAGTAGCAACATTTTTTTGCATTTGTTGAAAGTGCCTCTTTCTAGCTGTAACTGGGGCCTGTAGTTAAAACCATCCTAGGATTTATTTTTAGACACTAGTTGCTCCATGATCCCTTGAGTATCAAGGTATGAGGTCAAGGCCAGAGGAAGAAGTTGATACAGCTTTTCCCCCCACTAAACCACCCCTGACTTTTCTTACCCAGCCTTACAAATTCTTGCACAGTATAAAATTTTTCTCTAAACAACTTACTTTTATCTCCCTATCCCATCCCAATCTCTAAGATCTGGCATTCTGCATGATTAGAGCCTTGTTATGTGTGTGGGGTGTCTGTTGGCAGAGACATTATTTTGTTAACCAGAGAACAAAGACTTAGCAGGACAAGAATTCACTTCCTATTTGGATTTTCTTTCACTTTGTGCCTTCAAAGATATGCCAGCCATTGTTCCACTACTCTATTTCTTGCTGTTAAAAATACTCATTTGAGACTGTTTAAAAAAAAATAAAACAACTGTGGAAGATAGAAGCGAGACCAAGTAAAAGAAGCATTCCACTCTTTAAGCAGATGTGTCTGTCTCTTCTAATATTGGTTTACTTCTGTTTTGTTCAACTGAACACCCTAGCAGAATGCTTATTTGGTACACACTCTGTACATTGATTACTGTGAGCACAAATACAGAGCCTTTGAACATCCTTTGCTACTTACTTAATAAATACTAACAACACTAAATCTTATTTGTAACGATGATATAACAGATGACCTATCATTTCTACAATGATTCTCTTGTTAAAAAGAAATTCTTGCTCTTGGGGGAATCATCTTTATGATATTTTATTCATGTTTGAATTTCCTTGGATTACACTCATACAATTTATGTTATTTATATCCACAGAGATGTGCAGGCCTCACTGGTTTTTAGCCACAATGAATTTCTACAATCATTGAAAGTCTGTGGAAGAATCGTAGCCTTGTTTATGCTCTTCCTGGAAAATTTGGGTGATGGACAATTCCAGGGGAGAGAAGAAGAAAATGAGATATAGATCAGACTTTAGGAACCAACCCAGAGAACCAGTGTAGCAGAATTGCCTGTTTCCTGTCCCAGAGGATGTTGTTATTCAACCCAATAAGTCCATGCATTCCCAAGGAATACACACCTAGAGTATGTGCTCTCTCCTTTCCTCAAGAATCACATAGCATAGAAGGCAAAGGTTTGCACAGCATGGCCACCATGATGGTTTTTGCAAGCACGCTTTTGGGCATGTGTACATAACCATCTACCTACCTTCCAGATGTGACCCAGATACAGCACACATCTAAAATGATGTAGTTGGTTTGTGATAACTGGTGTTCTATGCTTTTATTCAAACTCCTGTGCTCCCCATTAGTTTCGAGGAGTTCAATTGGAAGCTAAGATTGTTGCCATTTATGTCTCTTTTCCCCTCAAGGCCAGGTGTTTAATTAGGGAGCCTATTTGATGTCCTAGGAAGAATGGCTACCACAGTCTTAAATTCTTGCATGTGATGGCACCACTTTCTTACCTGCCATGAGGATTAAGGAGCTGCACAATCCCAGGTGCAGCACCTGGGATCTGTATAGCTCTTATGAGCACTTTGTTTCCTCATATGAGATCACAGTATTAGGCTCGTGGTCTTTTCAGCAATATTTCTAGCAGAAAAGTGCACTTTGATAGGGTCACGCTGGAAAGTGTGTTGTTCATCCCATGGGCCAGCTATAGATGATCTATCACATAACCCAGCAATCTGCCATGTGGCTTCTCATCATAGTGAATGCTTAAGGCAGTTCTGTGATCAATTTGTAAGTCTAAATATGAGTTTTGGATTTTAATATACAAGACTCAACAGAGGTATTTAGTAAAATAATATTTTGTAATTCCTGATAAGGAAGTCCAGAGGGAGTTCACGAATTGGTGGGTTTTAAATTTTATTTATTTTTAATTTGTTCACTTTATATCCCGATTGCAGGCTGACCCTCATTGCCTCCCAGATTCAGGTCCCCCTCCCTCCCTCAGCCCCTCTCCAGCTCCTCACCTAGTCCTCAGAAAGGAGGAGTGCTCCTCCACTATCATCTGACCTCAGCCTATCAAGTCCCCTCTGAACTGCCTGAATCCTCTTCCTCTGTGACCTGGCAAGGCTGCACCACCAGGAGAAAGAGGTCAATGTGTGGGCACTGGAGACCAAGTCAGAAGTAGTCCCGACTCCCTGTATTATGGGACCCACAAGAAGACTGAGCTTCCTACCTACTACATCTGAGAGGAGGGTCTAGGTCCTCACCATGCATGATCCTTGGTTGGTCCCTGCAGCACCGCATCCCCCTCCATGCACCCAGAAATGTTGGCTCCATTGGTCTCTATGTGGCGCTCCTGTTCCCTCCAGGTCCTTTCATCCCCAAACCCATTTTTGAAGACTGCAGTGACATAGGAGGCTGTCAACCAAATTTAGGAAATGATAAACTAGCTTAGTGTGGCGTGTTAGTTTTTGCTACGTTGTTTTCTATGAGATGTTCGTTGTCAGATTAGACCTGTTTCCATGTTTACTCTGCCTCCCACTTCATACCTTCACTGCTGTCTCAATTACATTTTTATAATTGTTTATAGATAATTCTGATAAACAAAAGACCCTCATCTAGTGCATATGCATCTTAGCCCGACCTTTCACTTAAACAACTTTCTGGTTCTGAGATCCTTTTCCTATTGTGTTCCTCCCTCCCAAACTTCAATGGTTAGTAAGTGTTATTGAAGCATTGAGAGAAGCTGAGTCTTCTCCCATCTCGTTGCAAAGATGTCATTGATTTAGAAACAAGAGCAGGAGAGCCTCTGTGGTGTTGTTACTAGAGTCCCAGGCCATACATCTGATTCAAGGGCTCTACCAAGCCTACCAAGCTGGGCTCTACCACCTCTCTAGATAGTCAAAACAGAGGTGAGTGATGAAGAAGCAAGGCAGGGTTTTACATTCAATGTCTCTACTCTAGGAAGCAAAGGGACCAGCCTCCTGATTTTCAGGATACTTCTAGACTTACACATTCATACAATGGACGGGCAATGTCAACAAGCCAAAAGGAGCATGTGCAAATAAACTTCATCAGACTATGGCCCAGTTGTTCATTATCTCAGATCTGTATCTCCACTGAGATCCTGCTAGTACCAGACACAGTACAGTTCCCATCCTGAGATGATTGCTTCGGCTAAGTTCTCATCATGGAAAACTTCTCCCATGTAGGGAGCAGTTTCATCATCCTACAGTGATCTGACACAAGCCTTGTTATCACTGGAAATTATACATTCTTCAGTACATTTTTTTTTATTTTGTTGTAGTCAGTTCTGAAGAGCGTTGAGAGAGATTAGGACAAATGAAAAGCTCACCAACCATGTATTTTTTATTTATTTTTTTATTCTTGAATGATTAATATATCTATGTGTAGAGTTGAACAGGAATTTGACCTGGAGTTTATGGTAGAAAAGAAGATGCAAAATTGAGGAAGAGGAGCCATGGTTTTGGTTAGCCTTTAGACATCTGCAGAGCCAAGTTAAGGCTTCGTGAATTTTAGCAGAAAGGGCCCCTAAGTTCCTGACAGCCATATTTGCAAATGTAGTGAGAATCTCTTCTGTGATAGAAGTGAGTCTCATGATTCTCTAATCAAAAGAAAGTAGCTCAGGAAGTCAAGCCTTATCATATGAGGACCAACATTAAATCACTAATCTAGGGGTGCTGTCAATAGTCTAAACGTATGAGACCATTGTTCTTAACCATGATTTTCAGGAATTCCAAGAATATTATAATGTGTTACTTCCTTTATGATGACACTATGAGTCTTTTATACTCATGTCTCCAAGGCAGCAAGGCTGTGGGACAATTTTTCTCTTTTGAGGGAACCCAGAAATAAAAGCATTAGTCTTATATTATGTCACCTAAATAAAGATGACAAAAAATTCGTTGCAACAGTAATGCTGTGTGCACCAAGTAAGAATAAAACATTTCTGTAGGCCAGTATGCTATTGTGGTCTCACCAAAGATTCTATTTATCTGCTCAGTGGAACCCTCTGGGAAGCCTTATGGTCAGCATCCAGAAGGTATGAGTGTTCTAAGGAAGAGTTCATTTGTACAACTTTAGTCCTAGGCCTTAACAAAACTGTCCATTTGTCTTTTCTGTCTGCTTTGCTTTTGTTTCATTTCATTTCAGTTTTTTATTGTTGTTACTTTGAGTTAGAGTCTCACCAGCTTCAAACATTGTATGTAACCTATGCTGGACTTGAGCTTGTAATCTTCCTGCCTTGGACTCCAGAGTTCTGAAATAGCCATGCACCACCATGCTCAGGCATCCATAAGCTTTTGGGGGCTCAGTTTCCATTCTTGGATATTCCCTTTTAGCTATGAGTCCGCATTTTCACTAAAACTGCCTCTCTAACTTTTACCAAGCAAGGACTGTGGGTTAGATCTTGCTCAAATAAATATCTTAGAGTGAGTCTAAAGTCAATGTTTTCTGGAGTTTTGTTCTGGGGAGATAGTGAGCTACAATCAGAAAGGTCTTTGATTTTAGTTTTCAAACTTTAATGTGCAAGGAAATCACTCAAAGATTCAGGGAGAGGGAGAGGGCTCAGCAGTTAGGAGCACTGGTTGCTCTTGCTGAGGACCCAGGTTCTGTTGGCAGCTCACAAGTACCTGTAACTCTAGTCAGAGGCATTTGACAGCTTCTCTGGCTTTACCAAGCCGCACATATGATATACATACATACATGCATCATAACTGCTCATATACATAAAAATAAAATATGTAAGTCTAAAAAGAGAATCACCCAGAGTGAAGTTAAATCTTCTTTGTGAACACCTATTTCTTCTGGTAGAGTCAGTCATTCTGGGATTTAATAACACAAGCCTAGCAAGGTTTGAACACAAGTGCTCAGTAACTTAGCTTGGACAGTGACTTCTCTGTCGTTAGCTGAAATGTTTCTTTATCTGTCTAGACTATTTAGATAGCAATACAGAGCTTCTGTGCAGTTGCAAGAGACTTGGGAGTCTTTTTGTGACCAGTGCGCTTAGACTATACTTGGCAATGCTTTCTAAGAAACCCTCTTGTGTCTGTTTCATTCAAGCTGGCACCTCACACTTTAGTTGAAACAAAACACCTCTTTTGTTCCTCAAATACATTGGTGACCAAGGTCTAAAGGTTTAAAAACTAAGATGTCAGCTTCCTACACCTGGGCTGCCAAGGATTATCAAATCTGTGTGTGTGTGTGTGTGTGTGTGTGTGTGTAACAGGAAACCAAATAGGCCAAGCACTAAAAACTCTGCACTGCTTTAGATGAGTGCTGAAATTTGGTTCACTTTATGCTAAAGGTCCTTTCCAGGCAGCTTGCTTAACTAACAGAAAATAAAAACTTTAGATGAAATGTGTTATTTATAGCGAATACGAAGCATCATTATTATCAATTCTTATTACAAAATACACAGAAAAAATACCCTTTTTGTTATTTAAATATGGCTTGGCTACATTGAGAAATAGTACAGATGTTAATCCACAGCCTCCCAGCTGCATCCTGGGTAATCATTATTATGTTTTATTCCTATTTGGAATTACTGGTAATAGACTGTATATTTTTGTGTGAAATTCAAATCAGGGAGCCCTGATGAATTGAGATGATTGATATTATATATACACACACATAATTTTGGAATTGGGGACAACAATAGAAATACTTCTCTCTTAGAGAAAATGTACTCCACTAGCTGCTGTCTCTGTGATCTTGTTACAGAATGTTTTTCATCAGAATAGATGTGCCAACATTTACTGAATTGTCCATAGTTGGAATAAACTGACCCTTGACAAGTAATCTAAATTTGTTTTGAAAATATCTATGCAATTGTTGAAAATCTGTAACATAAATATCTGGATCCTAAAATATATGGCTTTAATGCACAAGTATTTAAAACCTCATGACTGTATGCTTTTATTCTGTGTTTTTGTTTTCTTTGATATCTCCTGCATTCTCTGAGTAAATATCTCACTGGTAAAATTTTACATATATAACCTGGAAAAGAATGGGGCCAATATAATATGTAATATTGTTGAAATATACATTTTTACATAAACATTTGTGTTTATGAACAAATGTTTATTTTCCCATTTATAATCCCTTCTAAACTGACTGACCTAGTCTAGCATAATTACTTTGTAACAAACTAAGATACGGTGAGACGGTGGCTTCCCAGAGGTCCTGAAGTTAGGAGCCAAGCAAAGCATTAAGTGACAGTTCATGGTTCACAAATCCTCATGCTGCACCTTCCACATCAGAGTCGTATGTGGTACTTCCATCTCTGGAACAGAATATAATTCTATGAAATCATCTTGTTCCCTTTATGTACTTATGTCTCAACCATAACATGAAGCTTTAATTTTTAATGTCTGAGTTAAAATAAATCACCTTACCAGATTTTACTTGATCCCCAAACCATCTTGATTTATGTCCCTTTGTCCCAGTTCTAAATGAGTTCTATCTGGAATTATCACTCATCAGTTTAAAAAAAAAAAATGTTTATAAAGGTTTTCCAGACTAGATGACCTGGACTCTCAACAGAAAGCTGGTAATCTTTATCATGTCATGTTATGGGCAGCAGTGCTTCTGTCTGACCATTTGTCAGGCAACACCAAAATGGGCTAATTATTTAAAAATTTTTAATATCAATTAAAAATAGGACATGTCCTTATGGACAACTTACCAGCACATAGAGAATTAATGTGGAGAAGATGCATCATTCTCTTAAGAAATTCATGATTCAGGGAAGGGAAAAGAAAGGCTTGAATACCTTGATAGAAAAAGAGGAATATTAGAGGGAAATCATCTTTAAAATTATACGGTTGAAAAAAAGATAAAGGTCTAAAAACCTTCTGGGAGAAAGGATAGAAATTGCACATGTTTTTGAAGAATGAAAATCCTATAGATTTTCCATAGACATAGGTAATGAGATGCACTTTGAACAGTGTTTGTATGTGTATACTCTAATAACAGGCCCAGATACTTAAATTATGGTCTGTAGCTTATTCTTTGAGCTTTGTTCCTGTTCCATGACAAAATGACTGCCACACATCTAAGTTCTCTTCTTCAAAAACAAGATTTAGAAATGTACGGTTGTTTGCCTTTGCTCTGTGTTTAAGCACATGATCAGTTGGCATAAAATTAGTCCTTTGCTACAGATCATTTTAGGAATCAGATTTTCAGACTTCTTTTACTTGCCCGCATAATCATTTTAATTAGTGCCGCCCCCCCCGTGAGTGTGTGTGTGTGTGTGTGTGTGTTTCATGCATGTACACACTGACATGAGTGCTGAATATAAAGCTGTTCCTTATTAACATTTTATTATTTTTAAAAAATCATCATTGCTTTTTCCTAATTATGACTTTAATTACAAAGGGAGAAACTGTTAACTTTATGGCATTATGCAGCTTTCCAAAATGACAGCAGCACAAAAAGGATGTAGGAAGCACAAAATGTGGACAGAATAGAAGGTTGGGCCAAAGCAGATGGAACAATAAGACAGAAGGAAGAAGGGGATGTGCCAGGCAGCCTGTGTCTGGAAGCTGGTAGTGAAGCAAATGATCAACATGTGGCTGGGGAGCCCTGTCTCGGCTTCGTAAATGCTGGGAGGAGGTTATGCTTCAATAGGAAACTGTCATCTTGAAGCTGAGGCAGAGTATTGAGCATCACGGTTTCATGTTTGTTATTTCTTCACAGTGTGGTATTGATTCTGGTTGTTGCTCCTATTGGAAATGTGGTATTCAATGAGGAACTTTTCTCTTTCAGATGACTACACCCTGCATGGTCCAGTTTTTGTTCAAGAACCAAGTCACATAATGTTTCCTTTGGATTCAGAGGAGAAAAAGGTGAAACTCAGTTGTGAAGTTAAAGGGAATCCAAAGCCCCACATCAGGTTTGTTGATTTAAGAATGTGTTTCCAACCTGGGGTGATGATGGCACACGCCTTTAGTCATAGCATTTCAGAGGCAGAGCTAGGAATTCAGGGTGAATTCCAGACCAGCCTGATGTACATAGTGAGTTCCAGACCTACCCAGGTCTACATAGTGAGACCCTGGTTCAAAAATGAATAAATAAACAAAACCAAAACAAACATATTTTCATGCATATATTTTACATGATTAAAATTAAAATTGGCAACTACTTACAGAGTACTGAAGAAGAAATAGTATTTAGGATGGCATTGTAAGGTATCCTGAGAAACATGAGGAAATGGTTCTTTCATGGGGGAAAAAAACGTGCCAAACTTCTGTTATCCTGAATAACCTTTTAAAAAAATTAGCAATTTCTAATAACACAGTTTTAATAAAAGTACAACTTTTTATTTTGTCAGAAAGCAAAGAAGGAAATAAGAAGCACATGGATGTAAGAGTAAATGGATTTAGAACAAACAGGAGTTGGCACTTTGACATGTTCTGTGACTGATTTGTGCAACCTTTCAAGGACCAGAGTTGTAAGACAAAGCCTAGGCTCACAGGAACATGTAACAGAACATTCTCTCAAAAGAATCCAAACATGCAAGCTCTCCATGTTTAGTATAAGTGCTAACCAAAAACAGCTTGCCAGCTTTGGTTACAATAAAGTGCCATTTATCACTTACTTTAGACCAGACCATGTGTATTAGTAATTTTTGTAAGAATTGACATGAGTCTCTAAAGAGAACTGGCAAGCTGGATAAATGCAATCATCTCAAGGCAACAGAAAGAGGTGAAAAGAAGCAAATTTTGGAGAGTGGGGCAAATGGCGAGAGGAAGGGTGAAGAAAGGGGGGAGGAATGTGTATGTTTTGATCAGAGTCAGCCATCTTGAGTTCCAGAATGAAAGATGCAAAAAGAATGGGCCAGAAACGACTGTTAGAGAGAAGCGTCAGGATTTCTAACACTGCAGCTTTAGGAAGCCTAGCACAATTCCAAACAACAAATCCTGAAGTCTCTTCTAGAGCAGTGAACAGGTAGAATACCAGATGAAAGAAATGGCCATTATGGAGCCAGACTTCAAATCCAAATATTTTTAAATAAAGTGACAGTTAAACTGGCAACTGATTCCTCAATGTCAACAAAAAAGAAAGTTAACATTTTAATAAATGAAAAAAATTAACTATACAGGGGCTATTGTCAGAAATTGGAAAATGCAAAAAATCAGAAATGCTAGTAAGGATATAGAGAAAGAGAATTCTTAATTGCTTGTTAGTAGGAATATGAAGGAGATAGTTCTTCATAAAAGTAAAAATTACCTATTCCATACTGTTCTTGTTTGCTTTAATGTTGCAATGATAAAATTCTGGACCAAAACTAGTTCAGAGAAGAAAAGGTTTATTTGACTTACAGATGACAGCCCATCATTAAGGGAAAACAAAACATGAACTCAAGGCAGGAAACTGAAGGACAGAGCTAATCAGAGATCACCAAGAAATGCTGGTTACTGTCGTTGTTCGCCATGGTTTGCTAAGCTACCTTTCTTATACAACCCAAGAGCACTTGCCCAAGGTTTATACTGCCTATAGTGGGCTGGGCCCTCCTACATCCATCTGCAATCAAGAAGATACCCCAGTGCACATGTCTCCATGCCAATCTGATGGAGGCAATTCCTCGATTCCATTTCTTTCTTTACAGCTCACCCTGGTTTGTATCAAGGTCTTAAAAACCAAGCCACCCGTATCTTAGTATATACCCACAGAAAATTTAATCATTCTTCCAAAGAGATATCTGGATGTCCATGTTTGTTAAATGACTAAACATAATGACAAGAATATGGGATGAACTGGGGTGAAAATCATATGAAAGGACAAAGAAATAGAAGATTACTCAGTCACAAAAAGAATGAAATCCTGCTCTGTCACTCCCACACTGTGGATGGCACTACAGGGTATTACATTAAATGAAATAAGCCAGCTATAGAATGATATTTAATGTTCTTACCTCTATATAGAAACTCAAGTATTGATCTTTTAGAAATACAGGGTAGAAGAGTGGTTGCCAAAGGACATGAAGGGAGAAGGAATAGAGAGTGGTTGGGAAGCATGAACCAAAATACAGAAAGCATGGCTGACTTGCTCTTAGCTTTCTGTACTACTGTTAGATTAAGACAAATTTTCATATATTTGAAAATAATTAGGTTTGTGACAGCATACTTCCACAACATGTGTGAGGCCCTCGATTCAATCCTAGTACTTGGGATGACAAAAATTAGCCAAGATAAACTAATTCAATCTTCCTTTCCTTTCTTCTGATCTGGAATGTAGTTCAGTTGCTACAATAGTTATCCAGTATGTATGAAGCTCTGAATTTGATCCCCAGAACCCACATAACCAAAAATAATGGGACAAAACTATAAGGCCACCATTTAGGAGCTGATACTTAGTAATAGAGGCAAAATTAAAAGTATCAAGTTTGTCCTCAAATACCCAAAGGAGGTCGAGGTTAGCCTGGAGTTCATGAGGCCCTGTCTCAAAAAAACAAAAACAAAAACAAAAACAAAAAAAGAATTAATTTATATAAAAATAATTGTATTAACAAATTAAAATTTATTAAAATAAAAGTGAGTGAATAGATGAAAGTCTAGTTTTAACATTCTAAGCATAAAGAACTGCAAGGTACCCTAATTTGATATCGTATTGTATATGCATGTCAGGTTTTCACGTGGTACCTTATAAATATGTGTAATTTTTATTTAGACATTTCTATCAAGGAGAACAGACTATGTATGTCTGTAGGCAGACATACACTGAATTTTGATTCCTACAGACTCTCACTATAGAAAATTCTAAAAGACAGCTTGAGATAGGATAAAAATGATCCCAGAGAGAATTCCTGAGCTATGTGGAGACAGAATTAAACAAAGTGATTTGTCAATAATTCCACATAAAATTGATTGCACAAAAAAATGAATAATAAAGAGAATACATTTTTCTAAAAAAATCAAAAGAAGAAAAGTTAACATTCATGACAGTGATAGAAGTACTTTGAAAAGTCTTGCCTTGGTCAATGGATTGCCCATGTGGTTAAAGAAAGAAATAACATCGAATCCTTGTTTCACATTACACACAAAAAATCAATTTCAGGTTAATAACAGCCCTAAATGGGACATTTTGAAAGAAGAAAGAAAACAGGCATGCATATTTATGACATTGGGGAGGAAAAGGATTTTTGGTATGTCATATAAAAAAATAACCTCATTAATATTAATAGTAAATATTCTGTTCAATGGAATAGACTGAGCTGAACAAAATCATAGGCTACAGATTGAGGATGATATATTTAGTACATTTTTTCTTGGTAAAAACTTGATATGAAGATTAGGTAGAGAATGTTAGGTGGAGTAGTTGTGAGACAGAGGCATTCGAGGCCAGCCTGGTCTACAAAGGGAGTTCTAGGACAGCCATGGCTACATAAAAACCCTGTCTTGAAAACACAGAAAAATAAAAAGAAAGAAAATAAGGAAGGAAAGAAGGAAGGAAGCAAAGAAGGAAGGAAAGGAAGGGTAGAAGGTTATCGGGTCTTAGGAAGTGATGATGGTATTTTCCCAGTTGCTGTGGTAAGACGCCTGACAGAAGCAGCACAGGGAGAAAGAGTTTAGTTTAGTTCACAGTTCAAGGGTGTTGCCTACCATGGTGGGAAATAATAGCGCAGGGATTTGAAGCAATTGGTTAAATCACAGCGAGGAAAAGAGCAATGAATGCTTATGCTCACCCTTCTTGTGGCCTTGAGACAGTGTCCACCACAAGGCAATGTCAGTGTCTGCTTCTTAGAAATTGAATGATGGTCAAAGGGACCTCTTAGTTCTGTTAATTTTCACAAGCCTTTAGCCCACATAGGCCAGATTTGCATATTCTGATACATTCAGAACCACCCATAAGAACAACAGCAACAACAACAACAACAACAATAACAATAACAACAACAACAACAAACTACTTAAAACATGGTGAGAATGAGAGTGGAGTTTATACATGGAAAAAGGCATGGTTCCAATCAAAATGAACACAAGAGACCTCAATAGTAACTACTACTCACTTTATTAAACATAGGTCTTCAGTATTTCATGATCCTTTACAACACATATCTTATGTGAGTTATTTTGTCTGTATGTAAGTGTAATGCTGATACAGTTACTGCAAGAGTGAGTAAAATACATCTATACCATCCTTCCTGGCTCAGTGAACAGAGTTCAGAGAGAACATAAGAGTTAGGGGATGCAAATGAATCCTGTACAGTGCTAGCTTCCAAGCATTGCATGGCTGACACACTCATGAATGCACAGTAGCAGTGGCTACCAGGTTGCTGAGGAAATAAAAAAAAAAATTTTTAATTTAGAAGTAGTGGGTAGATGTGGTAAAGGCTTCAAAGAAAAGGAGATATTACAGGTCTTTGGGGAAAAAAAAAGGCCACCTGCTCTGCCATATAAAGAACATTCCACAAAGAAAAGAACAACTAATTAGAGTGGGCTTGATAATTGAGTGAACATGGCATTTATCATCTGAAATATTTTTGAAAGTGAAAGAACACTGTTCACAGTTACTGTAGAAGCTCATCTGCAAACTCTATGCTGTCCTGACTAGACCAGGGTACATCATCTCTCTCTGTGTATAATACAGTAAACTCAAGTTAATGATTTGAAAACACCCTGCAAAGTAAAAACAAATGCAAGAGGCAAAGTTGCTCAGATATATACACGATGAGTTAACAGTTCCCACTTTGAGCACAGAGCCAAGGGTAAGTTCATATGTTAGCTATAAATGAAAACAAATTTCGCAGCAGATTTTGGCAAGTTGTTGCATTGTTTTCCCCCAAACTGCGACCTTTAATTAACATTGCCTGTGTAACATTGTGTTCCTAGATATAGGGGCTTGCCTTGTTATTTAAAACAAGCCATAGAACAGAAACCTATTATGTTTTTAAAGATTGCAGGGGAAAGCTGGGGAGAGCTTTTAATCAAATGCATTAGCAATTCCAGGCAGTGCACAGTGCCTGCCTTTATCCCTCTAGCAGTTTCCTTGTAGCATAATAGCAGTCTGGACCTGAGAGCTTAAAAACTCCCTGTTGTTGATGGAAAGAGCAAGAGAATGAATAGAGAGATCAGGTGTTTTCTAACGCCTTGCTCGCTGCACTTTCTTAGTCTTGGCATTGAGTTTCAGCGGGTTGAACAAGTAGGAAAATTTCGAAAGTGAGTGCTCTGTGGGGATCTTCAGCTGCAGGTTTTTCCTAGGACACCCTAACTGACCTTTTTTTCTTTACATTTATTCCTTCAGCTGAGCCTTTTCTTTTCATTGTTTCTGCCTGTCCGTTTTGAAAAGATTGACCCCCGACCCAGAGATTTTAAGAAGTTTTGTCTCATGCCAACTTGTCTTGTATTAAAGTTCCCCAAGGAGGAGTGACATTACTTATTTCACTCAGCATCCCTACCCAGGTGGAAGAAACCTTCAAGCACCTGGTTAGAGTTGGTTTTCTGTGAAGTTTGTATTCAACTGAGTCTGCAAAGAACAAATTCCAAGTCAGGAAGGGCCTGCCCCGCCCTGAACGTCAAGTTCAAAGAGTTAACAGAGAAGGTTTTTCTGCAGTGATTCTGTATACTGACTTCTTAGCAGAGTGAGGACAACATGCCTTGTGGAGGTTCAAGGTGGCTGGATTGGCCTGCTCTCTGGAGAGAATTCAGCAGTGCTTCCCCCAAGTAATTCAGCTTACAAGACACCAATTTGCCTTGCCCCCTGGGAAAATCTCTTATTGACTCCAAATGAGCCTTGCCTCTCCATTACCAATACTTAAAAGATTCCTAAAACATTGAAAGTAAATTGTGAGGAGTTTCAAGAATGTTTCACTATGCAATGAGATAAGAAATCTGCCATGCAATCCACATTCAATTGGAATGAACACCGACTGCATTGCAGTAAAACACCATGTCATGGTTTATAACACAGACCTGACTGCGTGTCTCATAAAGCACTTTATTTTCTAAATAATCCCATCCCTGCTGCTGTTTGTATGTAAAAGCAGGCAATAAAGTAGATGAACGGACTTTGTGCACAGCATTTTTTGGTTGAGGTGACAAGTGCAGACAAACCTACAGAGGTGTCATTATTCCCTCAGCCAGCCTTCTAAAAGGACTCACATGGTCCCATTCCCAAATTCCACACTCTGCTTGCAGCTCACATTATATTGCAATTTCCTCTTTGAGTTCTTAGATTTGTCATATTAAATTGCTCTACTATCATTTGAACTGAGAGTTATGGCCAAGACGTGATCAGCTGACTAAAAGCAAATGTGTAGGGCAGGCAGTCAGTTCTAGAGATTCATGTGCAGCTAGCACTACTGGGATATAACTCGGCTGTTCTCTTTATTGCTTATTACTTTCTTGTCTGTGTCAGAGCACAGAGAGAATTACTGCAGAGCCTAAAAACACTGTCAGTGTCTAATATCCAGCTTCCTATAAACAAACACATAAAGAGCGAAGTCCTATTTCTGCTTCTAGCCTACTTTCCTGGCCCTCCTGTTTCTAGATTTTTGCACTTCAAAGACACAGATGTGAATAAACTCATGCTACTGTGCTGGGTGAGGCAAGTGGGGTTCATGAATTGTGTATATGCTCAAAGCTCAAATATATACCAGAGGAGTGCAATATTGAATGTGTTAAATTCAACAAGTGTTATTGAACACAGTAAGAGGGCTTAAGGTCCAGATGGATGAAAATGAGAATACGAAAGTAATTTAGGTAAATTGTCTTGTGGCAAAGGGAGTCTTTGCATGAGGAGGAGGAGAATTTCCATGGGACATCTGATAAAACATGAGACATTTTCATGAGAAATACAGACAAGGACTTCATTGGAAATTTTGCTTGACCCCCACCTTTTCTTTTTAAGACAGAGTTTCCTTCTTTAAACCTGTCTGGCCTGAAGGTCACTGCATAGACTAGGCTGGCTTCCAACTCACATGGATCTGCCTGCATCTGCCTGGTGGGCACTGAGTTTAAAGGCAATGGGCACACTAAAGGATATGTATTGTGAGCTGGGCTTTGGTGCTAGATGTACTGTCTTGTCTATAATCCCAGCACTTGAGAGATGGAGGAAAGAGGACCAGGAGTTTGAGATTATCTTACTTATAAAGAAGCCTGAGCTGCCTGAGACCATGTCTCTGAAAAACACGTGTGTACACATACACACACACATACACACACATTGTATGTAATTTGAAGCTAACAGGCTGACAATGTTATCATTTAAATTCTTTTGCATTATGTATTCAAAACCACAGTGCTCTGGGATATTATAAAGATTGCACCCACAATGGGTGGGTATGCACATACACGTTTCTATTTAGGTAATGGCTCTTGTTATTTTAAGAAAGTAAAATGAATAATTCTCAATTTCTACTCACTTTGTTGATTTGAAACAATTTTCTTTGTGCTACAATCTTTTCATGTTTTCTACTCCTATGAGAGTTTTGGTAATTCATAAGCTATCAAAAAGCAGTCATTGAATTATATTAGTTCAAAAGTTGATATGGATTCCTGTGAGTTCCTTAAAGGTGACGTGACTCAGATAAAGCTCTCATTCTTGGTGTTTTAGTGGCTCTGAGAACAGACCTGTAGATCTCCCATACCAAAGATAAGCTACTGAAATGAGTCCTCATAAAACTAATTTATTTGGCTCACTGCTACAGTCAGATTCACAGGTAACCCAAATAAATAAACTGAAGGACAGAAAAACATTCTTTGCTTTGGTTACTTAATAGCCTAGAGTTCACTGGGGCATTTGATTGACATTTTTAGTGCCAGTGGCTAAAGAGATCAGCAAGTTGATCCATGGTCAGGAAGCTTTGTTCCCTGAAGCATCTCAGATCAATAGAATTCCTTGGCTTTGCAACCAGGCACTTCAGTCATTTTAAGAACTGAGTCAAATCAGCTGCAATTTCAGCAACTCCTCCGCTGTCTCCCTGAAAGTGGTATATTCTGTCCTCTTGATATACCTATTTAAGCAGTGATTGCCAACCAGAAAGGGGACATTTTATGGAGCAGTAATAGAAATCATGTAAAAATAATTGTCTTCCATAAGAAGTTAATTACTTGTAGTAGTCTCATGTAGTCACAGAGCAGGTGCTAATGTTTGATTGTCATCATTTACCACAAAAGACAGCTCTTTCTTCATAAATATTTAAGATGTCACCATTGCTGAGTAGACACTTTTTAATATATGTTTTTACCATACCTCAAACGTTCACAGATGATATTTCATGGTCTTTATAGTTTTTGTCTATTTTAGACAATTTAGGAATATTGATTAATATTACAAGACCTTATCTACTGGCATTTTTATACTATAGGTGGAAGTTAAATGGAACAGATGTTGACATTGGTATGGATTTCCGCTACAGTGTTGTTGACGGCAGCTTGTTGATCAATAACCCCAATAAAACCCAAGATGCTGGAACGTACCAGTGCATAGCAACAAACTCGTTTGGAACAATTGTAAGCAGAGAAGCAAAGCTTCAGTTTGCTTGTAAGTAGCAATTATATTGCACCCCAGATGTTTCTTTGAGCTTTTGTACATTGTATAAATAATTTACAAACAGTACCTTCGGAAAAACCACATCATTTGAATGGGGCACATGATAGTTTTATCTTTTCTTCATATTTAGAGGATAGCTTATGTGACTTATGAACAATAAGCATGGGAGGAAAGAGGCATGTTTCATAAGGCTTGAGATAGTTTGTATATATGATCATTTGGTTATATGATGCTTTAAACACACATAAATTTACATGTGTTAAAGTTTACACATGATAAGTGCGTGTGTGACGCATGTATAAATATTAAACATACCATCTATGAAAAGGCAATTGAACTGCCAGCAACCTAGTAGTTAATGAAGAAGTGCTTTAATGATAAAATACAGAATGGAGATGTAGCTTAGCTATCAATTCACCAGTAAACCCTACAATTCTCTGTTTTGTTTCATCCAGTAGAAAAATATTTTTAAGTCCAATAATGGAAAGGAGAGAGAAAGTATTATTCACCTTTTATATTTATATACCAAATTAGAACACTGAAAAACAAATTGCCAGGTCCTAAGATTGCTATTTAATGAAAATTTTTGCCTGTGTGAAAGAAATTAGAATTTAGAAATAGAGAGTTGAAAATCAAAATCCAGGAGCAGAAGCAATAAGTACACGTCGTATTGCAGACACCTTGAGGATTGCTGTTCAGATACAATTTTAAGGGCATATGTATTTGCATATGATTATTTATTCCCTTGTATAAAGTCTCAACTCATATAGCAGTATGTTAATAGCAAAGGTTTCACAATTACTAAGTCTGTAGGTGATAACACTGTAGAATATTCTTATTAACAAAACCCTCTCTGGGAACAGGATATCAAATATACCTATTATAGTATTCAGCACTTAATCTTTTATTGCTATTTTATGACAATTTTTGTAATTGAGAATTGAATTTCCTGGAAATTATATATATTGGATTGTGAAGCTATCTTGTTTGTAAATGTCTCCTGAGATAGTCTTTTGATTTCGTGGGTAAGCAGAACAATAGGAGAGTGACACAGCTGACTAAGGGCCACAGAACCAAGGTGCACATTCTTCTTGGTTTAATACAAACTAGTACTCTGTACTCAGGTTTTGGTAATGACAGGTGAATTTCATTATGTCCATTCATCAAAACAATTATGAAATCATAGGTATTTAGCATAGAGGAAAATATAATTTTTCAATATATTGTGACTCCTCTGTGATTTTTTTTTTTTTAATTTACAGTAAAAATTTAACAACAAAAGGGCGGGAGGCAAAGAAAGCTACCATTACCAGCAAGTTGACTTTCTAATATACACTTTAAAAATAATTTTAGCACACCTCAAACCTATACCTTTATAAAAAGCACAGGCATTTTTGTCATCAAAATCATTATGAGGTCGAGATTATATATTCAAGAATAGTGATTTAAATACAACAGAACAGTTTACCAGGAGAATGTGTTCCTTGCTTACCTTTGATCGGCTTTCCTGAAGACAAACATTTGAAATCCTCCTTGCTCATCCAGTGTCACCAGTGACAGAAGCGTCTTTCCCTTCCAGAATTGTTGCTGACCATCACATTTCATGTTACGTCTATAGATGTTTTGTCTGCATGCATATCTGTACACTACGTGTGCATAGTCCCTACAGAGAGACTATATTGGCTCATTTGGAGCTGAAGTCACAAGCTGCCATGTGGGTACTTGGAATGGAATCTGGGTCCTCTGGAAGAACAGCCAGTGCTCTGAACTACTGAGTCATCTCTCTAGTTCTTTTCCAATTGTTACTATATAAAATATATGAAACTATATCTTTCTCGTCTATCTATTTATTTACTGGCTTTTTGAGACATGGTTTCTCTGTCTAGCCTTGGGTGTCCTGGACTACCTTTGTAGATCAGACTGGCCTCGAACTCACAGAGATTCACCTGCCTCTGCTTCCTGAGTTCTCGGATTAAAGGTGTGCGCTACCACACCTGGCTTTTCTTTAATGAACAATTATCTTCTGCACAACACATGCCTGTGTAAATTCATTTATTAAGAAGTCTACATTTTCTATACATTCCATGATCTTTGCAGAAGACAATAGAAGCCAGCATTTCCCTGCTGTGAATGTCCACTGCAGCTAATGGACTGGCTATACTAGTAATTTCTAAAGTGCTTTTCCTTTACTGCAACCATATTGTTAATTTACAGCTTATCCAATTATCTCATGTTATTAAACTAAATTCACAATATAGTATTCTCCTGTGATATATCCCTTCTCAGCAGTAGTCCATTGTTCTAACACATTTCAAATTATTTTAAATAATTTTCTTTCAGCACCTCTTCCAACATGCTAGTATCCCCTGGGATACTGTGATTCCCATGGGGCAGGGGTAGCTTGTCTTTCATTCCAAACCTATGTGTTTCCTGATATAAAAAATGATACTAGCCATTGTTGAATTCTTTCTTCCAGCTTGCAAGGATTGAATATCATAGTTGAGGTTAGACCAATGGCTCAAAGCTCAATATACGGTAGAAGCTTTTAATGTAGGCATTTTGGTTAAATTAGTATGGTGGTTGATGCTTCTATTCTAAGTACTTAGTAAGCTGAGGCAAGAAGATAGCTATGACTTTAAGGGCACTTTTTACTTTATAGTGAGTTCCAGGCCATTCTGAGCCACAGAGTAAAATCTTGGCTCACTCATAAGAACAAGAAAAGTGGTTGGGGTGCAGCTCAGTTCTCAGGAGTGTTTGCCAAGCAATCTGATGTGCTGGATATAATTCAACACCACATAAAGGTAAATGTGTTTTTATTAGTTTTATTTATATGAAATACTAATTAGCCTCCCAACTCAGTATGGACAGAAAATCTGATGGCTATGTCTCTACCAATAAGTCTCTACTGGTTATGTGTTGACCATGATGTCATGTGTACCATAGAGAGCTCTACTAATATGAGGTCAGCTCAAACCCTTACAGTAGTGTTCTTTGCACATTCTTGTTCAGCCAGCTGCAAATTTAACCAATTATTCTGTGATTGGACCCCAATTTCTATTTACCCTTAAAGCAGTGAGAATTTCCTTTAAAAAATCAGGATGTACTGTCTCTTCAGCATTCATTCCTGTCTGGCCTCTCTTTAACTTGGAGCCTTGCTTCAACTATTTGTCATAAAACAGCAAATATTCTTTTAAAAAATGTAAATTAGATCATTCCACTTCATTGATTTATGCCTTCTGCTGCACCTTGAAAAAAAATATTTTGCCATGTCTAATTTCAATTTCTGAAAAAAAAAATAGCAAACTACTCTTTCGGTACCAGATATTAATACTTTCATTCCCTTTGCCTGATACCCAACACTCCCTTTTTCCACTCTTTCAATTGGCTGTTGCTTTAAAATCTTCCGTTTTCAATGTCAGTGTAATAATCTGTGGTGGTTTGAATAAGAATGACCCCCCCCCATGGGCTAACATATTTGTATGTTTGGTTCCCACTTGGTTGTTGACTGTTAGGAATGATTAGGAGGTGTAACCTTGTTAGGGAGGGTATGTCATGAGGGACTAAGCTTTGAGGTTTTAGAATCCCATACAGGTCCCAGCCTATCTTATCTATTGCTTGTTCTCAGCTCCTGCCACATATCTGCCCCAGTGCCATGGCTGCCTTCCTACTGCCATGCTTCCCCCCATAATGGAAATGGACTAACGCTCTGAAGCTATGAGCAATCTCACTATTAAAGACTTCCTTCCATGAGTCTTTGCTCATGGTGTCTCTTGATAGCAATAGGATAGTAGCTATGACACATCCTAAAACGTATTTTTCACATGTCCTTTTCTTCCACAAAAGATACATTTCTTTTCCTTTCTTCTGCCTATCTTCCTCCAGCTCTCTACTTCAACACCACAGCATTCTCTGTTTCTTGGACAAGATTTGGCAAAACATCAAATGGCTATATTTTTCCATTTGCTTTTGATTCTTCTGATAGCATCTTCATTCCAGAGGACCTGAGATCATGTTCTCCATCCTATATTTGTAGACCTTAGCAATTTACTTGTATGAATTCAGACATTCCTTTGTTAACTCCAATTTAGTAATGAGTATGTCTCCAAAACTAAGAATGTAGAATGTTATGAATCAAGGCAATTTTTAAATATATGGATGAAAACAAAGGTGGTTACAAGAAGATGGAGAGAACACCCTTATAGGCCTAAGATAATATCTGGTGACATTCTTAGCTTTTAGGTTGGTAGATCCTAGTGATCTATTAAAGTTAATAGACTGCACAAGATTTTTATTAAGTAGTTACAAGACATTCGTTCCCATAAAGATGTGACAAAGGATTGACTATTTAGGGGGATAAATCTAGTCCCAGATAAAATAATTAGGCTCGAGCTCTATAACAGTCTAACATTTCCATATCTCTATAGTTCCACTCAGTCAATCGGTCTTGGCAGGTACAGCCTCTTTCAAGGATTCTCATCCACTCTGGTACTTAAAAAAAGGATAAAAGGTTATCCTTTACTTAATAAATAAGACTTAAGTAAAGTAGTGATGTCCTTTACATATCACTGAGCGATTTTTCCTTTAAGCATTTGTTTATTCTTGAAGACCAATGTTGCTTCCTGACCATATTCTATACCCTGTACCAAACAAGTAAGCCTATATGTGATTTTGAATCATGTGATTTTATGTCTGAGGAAATTCTATATATTTCTTAGTTTGTATCCTTATAAAAATGAAAGTGAAGATGGAAGTGGATGAACTATTTGTTGTTATTACACAGCCAATAATTTCCAGCCAAGAAAATCCAGCCCTCAGCTCTTAGTCCTGAGCTAGCTTTTTTTTTCTACTTCAAACTAACCTATGTCATAAGAAAAGCACCCCTTTTTTTTAAACACATTTTTATTGAAAGATAAAATAATTCATATTACATCTCATTTTCTATCCCATCCCATACATCCTCCCATTCCTCCCTCCCTCCCACTTTCACCCCAATCCCCCTTCCCTATGACTGTGACCAAGGGGGACCTCCTCCCCCTGAATATGGTGCTAGGGTATCAAGTCTCTTCTTGGTAGTCTGCTATCCTTCCTCCGAGTGCCATTGGGCCTCCCCAACAAAGGGACATGGCCAAATATGGGGCACCAGAGATCCTGTAAGTCAGTCCCCAGTCTCCACTTAACTGTGGAGAATGTTCTGTCCCTTGGTTAGATCTGGGTAGGGGTTTGATGATGGTTGCATGTTTTGTCCTTGGTTGGTGCCTTTGATCAAGCAGAACCCCTGGGCTCCGATCCACCCATCATAATGTTCCTCTTGTAGGTTTCTAGGACCCTCTGGATCCACTTACTTCCCTATCCCCTATATTTTTCTCACCTAGAGTCTCAATAGGATGTTCTCACCTCTATCCCACTTTCCTGGTAGGTGCAGATTTTGATGGGACCTGCCCCTTGGGCTAGTGTCCAGTTATAAGTGAGTATATACCATTTGAGTCTTTCTGCTTCTGGGTTAGCTCACGCATTATGATCCTTTCTAGTTCAATCCATTTGTCCACAAATTTCGGGAATTCCTTGTTTTTAATAGCTGAGTAGTATTCCATAGTGTTTATGTACCACAGTTTCTTTATCCATTCTTCTACTGATGGACACTTAGGCTGTTTCCATGTTCTGGCTATTATGAATAAGGCTGCTATGAACATGGTTGAACAAATTTTCTTGTTGTGTGCTGGAGCATCTTCTGGGTATATTCCAAGGAGAGCAATAGCTGGGTCTTGAGGAAGCCCTATTCTCAGTTTTCTAAGGTAGCACCAGATAGATTTCCAAAGTGGCTGTACTAGTTTGCATTCCCACCAGCAATGAAGGAGTGTTCCTCTCTCTCCACATCCTCGCCAGCATGTGTTGTCACGTGAATGTTTGATGGGTGTAAGATGGAATCTCAGAGTTGTTTTGATTTGCATTTCTCTGATGACTAGAGATGTTGAGCATTTCTTTAAGTGTTGTTCAGCCATTTGATATTCCTCTATTGAGAATTCTCTGTTTAATTCTGAGCCCCATTTCTCAATTGGGTTATTTGGTTTGGTGGCGTTTAATTTCTTGAGTTCTTTATAAAGTTTGGATATTAGACCTTTGTCAGATGCAGGGTTGGTGAAGATTTTTTCCCAGTCTGTAGGCGGTCGCTTTGTTCTTTTGACAGTGTCTGCTGCCTTACAGAAGCTTCTCAGCCTCATGAGGTCCCATTTATTAATTGTTGACATTAAGGCCTGGGCTGTTGGTCTTCTGTTCAGGAAGTTGTCTCCGGTGCCAATGTGTTCCAGGCTCTTCCCCACTTTTTCTTCTAACTGATTTAGTGTCTCTGGTTTTATATTGAGGTCTTTAATCCATTTGGACTTGAGCTTTGTGCATGGTGACAAGTATGGGTCCAATTGCATTTTTCTACATGTGGAAATCCAGTTAGACCAGCACCATTTGTTGAAGATGATATCCTTTTTCCATTGAATAGATTTGGCTTCTTTGTCAAAAATCAGGTGACTATATGTGTGTGGATTCATATCTGGGTCTTCGATTCGATTCCACTGATCAACCAGTCTATTACTGTGCCAGTACCATGCTGTTTTAATTACTATTGCTCTATAGTACAGCTTGAGATCAGGTATGGAGATTCCTCCTGAGGATCTTTTATTGTATAATATTGTTTTAGCTATTCTGGGTTTTTTGTTTTTCCATATAAAGTTGAGAATTGACCTTTCAATGTCTTTAAAAAATTGTGTAGGTATTTTGATAGGGATTGCATTGAATCTGTAAATTGCTTTTGGTAAAATGGCCATTTTTACTATGTTGATTCTCCCAATCCACGAACAAGGGAGATTCCCTCCATCTTCTCAAGTCACCTTCAATCTCTTTCTTTAGGGACTTAAAGTTTTTTTCAAACAAGTCTTTCACTTGCTTGGTTAGCGTTACTCCTAGGTATTTTAAATTGCTTGTGGCTAACGTGAAGGGTATAGATTTCCTAATTTCTTCCTCTGTATGATTGTCATTTGTATATAGGAAGGCTACTGATTTTTTTGAGTTAATTTTGTAACCAGCCAGTTTGCTGAATGTGCTTATCAACTGAAGGAGTTCTCTGGTGGAATTTTGGGGGTCACTTATGTACACTATCATATCATCTGCAATAGGGATAGCTTGACTTCTTCCTTTCCCATTTGGACCCCCTTGATCTCCTTGTGTTGTCTTATTGCTCTGGCTAGGACTTCAAGAACTATATTGAAGAGATATGGAGAAAGTGGGCAGCCTTGTCTGGTCCCTGATTTTAGAGGAATTTCCTTGAGTATCTCTCCATTTAATTTGATGTTGGCTATTGGCTTGCTGTATATAGCCTTTATTATGTTGAGGAATGTGCCTTGTATCCCCGATCTCTCCAACACTTTAAACATGAATGGGTGTTGGATTTTGTCAAATACTTTTTCTGCATCTAAGGAGATGATCATGTGGTTTTTTTTCTTTAGTTTGTTTATATGGTGGATTACATTGATGGATTTCCATATATTAAACCATCCCTGCATGCCTGGAATGAAGCCTACCTGGTCATGATGAATGATATCTTTGATATGCTCTTGTATTCATTTTGCAAGAAAAGCACCCCTTAACCTTGATGTAATGAATCACATGTTTTCAGATCTCATTTACATATTTTGTATGATTTTATCTGTAGAACAAGTATAAAGAAATAGATTTATTGTTTCTATTTTAAAATTTATTTAAAAATTGTCTCATACTGCGTTTGTTGGCAGAACTGGATAATTTCTTATATTGGCACTTAACATCTTTAACTTTTATTAATTGACCTGTACACATTTCATGGTTTACTAGAGAGAATTTGTCTAAGAATATGTTCTCATTTTGCTACACAATGTCTCTAGAAGATATTTTTTTCTTTAATTAAACAAGGACAGCATGATGTAGGCTCCTCTTAGTGAGATATGGACCCTTCCGTGAACGTTACTTATTTGTATTATAATTTTGAGAGCATTTTGCATTTTGTTTTTTGGTATCCACTCTCCCGGGGGTTATTATCTGGCCACCAGCAATCCTCTCCTTGTCTGCCAATTACCCGGCTGCATACCTCTCTAACTTTTACTCCTTCTACTTCACTTGGGTCTATAGAAAGTGATTGACTAATTTTCCCAGTGACTGGCACTTAGTTAACTCTCAATAATACCCTGAATGAATGAATGAATGAATGAATGAATGAATGAATGGATACTAAATAAGTGTTGAATAGTTGTTGCCTCATCACACATAAGAATGAGTGGCCACTGTCTTCAGGGACTTTCTTGTGGCCCCATGGAGAGTGGTGCGGGTGTGTCCAAACCTTACCACTTAGAGGCTAAGCAGGAGATGATTGGCATCGTAACTACAGATGTGTTCCTGTGCTGGGTTGAAAAACACTACCCACACTAAAAGGACAACCTATGTGAGATACAGCAACAGTGCCATCATAGGCAAGTCAAATATGAGACTATGCTTTCCTTTCATTTAAGTGAGCCTCTCCAACCCTCACCCATTTCCTCCTTTCAGTCATCCAGAAGAATGTCACACCGAATGTTGTTTTCAATATTTCACAGGCAAGTGAATCAGTGGACAAAGGTGAGAGCAAAGGGGATTTACTTGAAAGCATCATTTCCACAACATAATGACAAATGTGTTTCCAGAGGCCGTGTGTATGTAGAACAGGATGCTGCTGCCTCATCTCTGAGCATCCATGCTTCTTGCTTCTACAGCTAGGCTATCCAGACTAGATTTTCTGGAGAACCAAGATGCACTCAACAGCAGTTAAAGTATTCTCTGATATATAGACATGAATCACAAAGGACCAGGGACGTAGCTCTGTGTTAGATTACTTTCCAAATACAGACAAGGTCTGGGTTGATGCCCAATATTGCCAAATAAGAAACAAACCAACAAATCCAAATGTACCTCTCTACACTTGCCTATAACCCTAGAAGTCAGTAGGCAAAGGCAAGAGGTTTCTCAGTTGGAGGCCTGCCTTGTGGACATTTTGTATTCCATTCAGCCACACCACACAGAGAAATTCTGTTGAAGGAGAGAGAGAGAGAGAGAGAGAGAGAGAGAGAGAGAGAGAGAGAGAGAGAGAGAGGAGAGAGACAGACAGACAGACAGAGACAGAGACAGAGAGACAGAGAGACAGAGAGACAGAGACAGAGCCAGACAAAGACAGACAGAGACAGAGACAGAGAGACAGAGAGAGAGACAGAGAGAGAGAGAGAGAGAGATGGGAGAGAGACAGAGACCCAGAAAGACAGAGAATGTGAGATGAGAGAGATGCAGGCTTGAGAAGTACTGAATCTGTTTTGTGTAGTTGGAATGGAATGTGTTCCATTTCATGTATTTCTCCAATAATAGTTGTAGATCAGCAGCTCTGGTGGTGGGGTGGAAGCACTCCCCTCTTAGAGATATAATATCTCCTAAGGTTCCTAGCCTCAGAAAGTTATGCAATGATTCTCCCTTTCCTTTCATTTCTTTCCCATATTTCTTCCATGTCTTGTCTCTTTGAAATAAAAAATAGTTACACACTTAGGTATAGTCAGATAGAAATGCAAAGTATGGTCGCCATTCTTTGGAATCAGGTTCAGCTCCTACGGATGCCTATGACCTTGAACAAGGTGTTTCCTCCTACTTCAAATTCTTTACACCTAAGATAGAGGTTAGTTACTCTGCCTCTTTGGCTATAAAGATCAAATAAACTAGTATTGTAATCTCCTAAGTCATGCGTTAGTAAGACTGAATGATTATTAGGCATTATTATACTTTTATTACTCTATATTGGCAATTATGCTAAGCATTTTGAAAGCATTATCCCATTTAACTCTCAACGCAACCCAAGACTCTGTAGTCACTCTCTTCACCTTAGAGCTGAGTGGCATGGAAATTAGTGAATTGAAATCTCTATCCAGGATATGGGTTAGAAGTAAGTAATAGCATAGGACTCTGGTCACCTAATGCCTGAGCAGCTGTCTGTAACCCTGTGACACATAAAATATTTTTCTAAAGCTCTTTGTGATCAAAGCATTGATTTGGTACCTTGATAAAGTGTTTCTTTGATAGATACACATAAACTCTTTCATTGTATTTATTACCCTTGCTGTAGTAATCCATAATTTTTGTTTAACATTTTGGTTATAAATGCTCATAATACCATTATACTGTTGATTTGTAACATGAAAATGAATAATGTTATATACCATAATTATGTACTTATTTGTGACTCTCACTTTCATGTAATTGGTTTCAGGTTCTATAATTAGAATAATTAATAGCAATATTTCTGCTTGAAAACTTAACAGGCAAGGTTCCAATTTATTTTAAGTAGATGTTAAAAAACATTCTAAGTAATCGATTTTTATGACAAACAATGGTGGGTGGGTGCACAGTTGTTCCCCAATCAGAACATGACATATTACAAATTTCTTACTCCCATATCATTCCTCCTCAATAGATGACAAAGATGTACGTTAAATGTCTATTATGATGAAGAACTTCCAAGAGAATAAGCTAATAACTTTAGATCCTAGCTCATCAAACTGATAGCTTTTAAAACATTGTTTGGGGCCTTCTTCTAGTGAGTGCAGCTGTTTTATAACAGTTCAGATCTGCAACAAAAGACCTAAGCTATTCATCATCTCAAGTTGTGTATGACTATAATTCACACATAAGTAGCTGCAAATTGTTCACAGTACAATTAACTCCTTCAACAAAATCCAGTTACCTACCTGCTGTCGGAAGACTGGCATTGTCTTGGCAAGTGCCCCTTGTACTAGCATTCTGGTGGAACCAATAGGTGGCATGTAGGCTTCTAGTTCTCTTTGCTGATATCCAGCTTGAGGTAGGAGAGGATGGACAAGTGCCAGCATCTGAGCTGATGCAATGAGATGAGACCAGAAGCAAAGACATAAAAATGAAGGAAGAAAAAAATAGAGCTCATAAATGGAATTAAGAACAAATACCACTATATATTGGCCTTCTTTTCACCTTAAATAGCACATTAGGATACAATAATTAAATCTTGAAGTATAACTCAGTGGCAGAACACTTTTCTAGTGTGCACTCAATTGCCAGTATCACAAAAAAAAAAAAAAAAAAAAAAATACAAAATACAAAATCCACGCTGAGGGTAATTTCAGTAGATTTTGTCATTCGTGTCAGTCACCATGTCTTTGTATATTGAAACTGTCCAATGGAGCATAGCAGCTGATGAGATAAACTTCTTCCTTGTGGCTGCTGCAGTCAGCCTCATTTAAGGTCTTATGTTTGGCATATCATCTACTGTAAGGATGGAGGTGGCTTGTGGTGGGAATAGGAGAAAAGTGGTAACATGGAAAATGGTGAGGATTCTGTCAACCTTGTCTTTGTTCTCTCATAATTTCTAGTATTACTGTAATTTTCAACTGTTCATGATTTGAAATATTTTAAAAATTAGCTTTTTTCTCAGAGCTAGAGAATGGGCGCTCAATGAGAACAAAAACGGGGAGTTTGGTAGATGGCCAGCTTTGTGACTGGCTTGACTGGTTTTTAATTAGGAAAGCTGCTGAAATAGGCAAAGTTTTGTTTCTGAGCAATAAAATGTTGATAGATGGCTGTTTGAGTAAATAATTTGTGAATATTTAGGTCAATTAAAACTTAATCAATCAACATTTGGGTGTCAAAACTGAAAACATTTACAATGCAACTCTTGGGTCTTCGATGTAAGAAAAAAAATGTTCTTTTTACTTTACTGGTTAGAAGAATTCGATCCAAAACTTGCAGAATTTCTCAGGAAATGTTCTCATAAAAGGAAATCATTTCTGCCACCAAGTGCAGTAGTGGAGACATTGATGGTGAGTGACAACTGGTGTTGGTTGAAAATTGAGTAATGTGGAGCCTAAGAACTTACTGTACAAACAGATGCTAGTTTATTGTAATTCTTACCTATTATGCTTATCCCCTTTCAGACTTCTCACAGTTGTATTTGGGATCTGTAAAATAGGAAACAGTAGTTTGTGACTTAAGAAAATTTAACTAAGATGCTTATAATAGGATTATATCATGATAGTAAAAAAAAAAACAAAATAAATTATAATAATAAAATGGAAAAAAAAGAAAATTTGAAAAGTATTAATTTCTTTAAATATCAGAGATATTCTAAGAGCACAATATATGTGAAAATAGATTACAGATAGCAACCTAAACAAGTTTGCCCAGACATATCTTTTTAAAAGTTAATTAAATTAAAGTCAGTTCATTTTCTGTGAGGGATGGAACATGAATGAGAACATGAGAAGGTAACAACACATGGCAGTAAAAGAAAAAGGAGCTGACTATTTTAGAGAAGTAGCAGCAAAGGACAGGAGAGATGGAGGAAGAGAGCGAGGCATAAGGACAAGTCTAATGATAAGTGTACATAAAATGTCACAGTGAAACTTTACTAAAAATAATTTAAAAATCAATTGTTAGAAGCAGTGAATTTACTGAAATGTGTATCTTTCAATATTATGAACTAATAATTTAGTCATATAATTACATTATTTTAATTAAGTAATGATATTTATTTTTAAAAATCTAAGCTTTCAACACTGTTATTTTGTAGCCAATGAAAAGGGGAACAGATGTCAATCTTACTCTAGCTGGACTGCCCCTTTTCAGTCACAAATGCATACAGATAGTTACTTGTGCTCAATCTGCAGTCTGATTGACTGTCTTTAGTATGCTCATGCTCCATGCTAATTACTGCTGATGAGATAGTTGCTTTCTTTCCAAAATTGATATGTTAAAATCCTAACTACCCGAAGTGTGTTTAGTTGCCTCATAAGAACCAACAAATCTAGGCCCAATGGGGCCTGCAGAGACTGATGGGCCAACCTGGCACCATGCATGGAAAGGACCTAGACCCCTGGCTCAGACGTAGTCAATAGACAGTACAGTCTCTTCCATGTGAGTCCCATAATATGGGGAGTAGGGGCTGCTTCTGACATGTACTCTGTTGCCCACTCATTGGCACTTCCCCCTGGTGGAAAGGCCTTGCCAGGCCACAGAAGAAGAGGATGCAGGCAGTCCAGATGAGACTTTATACATTGGGGTCAGTTGGTAAGGGAGGAGGGCTCTCCCTTTTTGAGGACTAGGGGAGGGGGAAGGGGGAAGAGGAAGAAAGGGTGGGACCAGAAGGAGATAAGAGAAGTGGCTACAATCAGGATGTAAATAAAGTTAATTAAAACAAAACAAAAAAAAAATCATTTGTGAGAGCATCTTTGGTCCTGTACCTTGAAAAAGGATAGCCCTCAAATCAAGGTGTAGGCTCTCGACAGATGCCCAAATTGCAAATTGTGAATATGATCCTTTTTTTAGTCTTTTCAGTTACAGTTGAAGATCTATAGATGAGATCATCCAGGACTTCCCAGGTGGATCATAAATCCACCCAAGAGAGATTGTATGGAGACGAGACATTGTGACCATCCATACTGTGAATGACACAGTCAGGGGAGGCAGTGATCATTTTCAGGCAACAGAAGCTAAGCAAAGCAAAGAAGTGTCCTCTGGGGCTTTAGCATGAACACAGTTTGTTGACACACTCATTTTGGATTTCTAGCCTCTAGTGTTTTGAAAGAAAAAAGGGGCTCTCTGAAGGTGCTATATGCTAACGTTTGGGTGGTAGTGTCAGAAAATCAACAGGCTGGTATACATACAGATCATTTCCTCTCCTTTAATGATACTGGTCAAGACATGACAAAGGAAGATGGGCAATGATACTTCTGGTACTTTGGGTATTTAACTATACTAGTGTGCATGGTGCCTTCAGTGAAACAGGGATTTATCTGTAGACATTTTGTGTAACACTCTACATTTTACCATGGAGAGTATAACAGGATTTTGAACTTTATATAATAGTATAATTTGACCAAATAATGACAATGATCATTGCAGAAATTCAGAGAGTAACCTTTCTGTTTCCCCAGCACACTTCATTCTCCCGCTTGGACCAGGATTGGCCCTCTCTTCAGAGGGCAATAATTTGAAGTGATTCAGAAGAGGTTGTTAGCCCTGAATCCCTCTCTCTGGATTTCTTGCTTTTTCTGGATCATTGTCCCGGAATTTGACCCCTTTGTCTGGCACTCTAAAGCCCCAGAAACTGGCTATTATCACATTTAGAGTGTGTGACCTACCTGTAGCCCTAACAGTTCCACTGTAGTCTCTCAGGCATTGTTATCACTCATGCTGTGACATTTCCAGCCCTAGAAAGCCCTTGTGTTAGCAAGGGTTAGCTACTACCTTCTTCCCTATCAGCACCTTTTCCTGAGTGAGCTGTAATGTGAGAGAGCTGTTTACCTCTGAGCTGACATGTATTTTTATGCACCACACCAACTAGTTTTTATTTCCTGGCTACAATATGCAGTTCCTTTAGATAGCAATGCATGGCTTAGGGTTCAGAGGTTAGATCGCAGATTCAAAGGCATCAGGAAAAAATGTATGCGTGTTCTCCATGCCCTCAATTATTCTATCAGAGAATTTTCCAGTGATTGACTTTTGCCTTAGCCTCTAAGCCTTTAGTGAATGACACCAAGTGCCCGCAATTTGTCCCTGAAATGTGTATTTTGGGTACACACTAATTATGATCAGAGTGTTAATTTGCTTTAACAGCTGCATTGTTTTATTATATTAGAATTTTAGATTTGTTCATTTTCTCATAGCTGCTACTTTTTTCTCCTAAATGGAAGAAAGGTATTCTTGTGCAAAGAGCAATCTGTTAGCTTGGCCTCATAAAATTTAGATTTACTGTGCTATAAAGACCCTCATTTAAAAGCCCTGGAAGTAGAATGTATGATGAGGTGTGGGCATCAACAAATAGACTTTGAATGTCACTGGGTGCTTTTTCTTACTTTCTTCAAGCTTCACTAGAGTTACAGAAAGCAGCTAGGTTGGTGGTATAGGCCTTTAAGGCCAGAACTCAGGAGTCAGAAACAGGTGAATCTCAGTAAGTTCCAGGCTAGCTATGGCTACATGATAATGTGGGGAGATTTAAAAAAAAAAAAAAAAAGAATATGTACAAAAATCTATAACTGGAAGCAAACAATATTTGTGGACCGATGAATGAAATTAGGAGAAACAGGAATTACCTTTTTGCAGCCATATTGCCTTGGATGAAGAAATGCTTTTTTTACATTTCAAAAATTGGGAATCAGCCTCTAATAAGTCATAAATGCAGTATTTATCTTTCATAATATATAATTCCATAATTTGAGGTCTGTCAGTCAATGATTTTTTCCATGTTCACCAAGTTGTTAACCTATCTATCCTCTGTGTCCAACTTCAAAAGGCTTGCAGCACTCTAGCACACAATCCTATACCCATATGCTCTGTTCCTCTCACATCCTCATAGTCACCATTGTACTTTGTCTCAAATGGCCTTGTCCTATTTTGAACATTGCATAGAAGTAGAACCATTTGGGTTTTTCATGTAACATGTCTGCACACTGTTGTATTTTCTTATATGTCTTATCTTCAAGTGTTCTATCAGGGTTTTTTGGGTTTTGTTGTTGTTGTTGTTGTTGTTATTGTTATTGTTGTTCTATCAGTTTTTAAGACTGGAGGTAAACAGTATAGGTTGGTAGATGGTCTCACCTGTCTGTGTGCAAAATCAGTCTGAGCCTATTTGTCATTTAAATAGAAGTAGTCTCCCAAAGCCTCAGGTTGAAGGCTTGGTCCTCTGAAGAGCCCCTCACCTCGTAATAGATAATTCCACTGACAGGTTCATAGTTCAATGCCATTGTTGCAAAGAAGCAGAACTGTGAAACAGTTGGACCTACTTAGAAAAAGTAAGTCACTGGAGGCTGAACTTCCAAGTGCATACCTTATTCCTTATGGCTTCCTGTCTCTCAGCTCACTGCTCCCTGGCCAGCATAGAGCAAACAGCCTCACCCTCACAGTCCTACCTCCCTTATGTTTTCATAGATCTAGATACTGTTGGATTGAAACTTTTGAAACTATGAACCAAAATAAACTTTTCTACTTTTTAAATTGCTTCTCCTGGGTATATATCATAGTCACAGAAAGATAATTATATCAGGTCATGGTTTTGTATTTGATTTGGCATTAAACGCATTTCCCAATCACTAGAAGGTATTCATAGGCATTGAGTGCACTTTGTAGTCTCTCTCTCTCTCTTTCTCTCTCTCTCTCTCTCTCTCTCTCTCTCTCTCTCTCTCTCTCTCTCTCTCTCTCTGTCTCTCTCTCTCTCTCTGTCTCTAGCTTATTTTAGAAAATTGAGGACCCATGTATAATTCAATATTTTAATCACAGAATCACAGTCTGATGTTTTTGTAAGTTTTTCCCTTTGGGGTTGGTAAGATGGCTTAGCAAGGGTTTAGTCACAAGCCTAATGACCCGAATTTGATCCCCAGATTCCAAAACATGGTAGGATAGAACCAGATCCCTAGAGCTATCCTATGATATCCACAAGCATGACACATGTACATACCAGCACTCAAAACACATGTATACAAACATACATGTTTACATGTAGTAAAGTAAGTAGACTTTAGTTTCTTTGGTAATTTGACTCTGGAGCTTGAACCTAGGACCTCATGAATGCTATGTAAGTACAGCACCATACACATATCTCAATTCTGAGATTTTAAATATGTATATATTATTAATTAGCTGCCACGACTGTCTATAGTTTTTTATCTTTTATATCTTTGAAGATTACGTTTTAAATATGTAATATAAGCCACACAACAGATAGGATATGAAGAAGTTTATTTGTAGAAGTGTGGGAGAGCTGGTAGTGGGTGGGGCATCCCTAGGGGCAGGGGTGGGGGGAGAGACAGTCAGAGAGAACTAGAGAGAGAGGAAGAGAGAAGGAGAGACAGAAACAGAAAAAGAGATAAGAGGTAAGAGAGGTAAGAGAGAGGAACTAGGTGGTTTTGTCCTTTTATATAATCTTGGGCAGAGACACGCCTGGTGGCAGGCAGGTAATGAAGTCATTGGTTGCTAGGTAGACTGGAGGCAGTATGCTAACATTAAGCACCTTTGAAAACTAATAGGCATTTTCAAACTAATCAGGCAAATACATTGTAGATTGGTCTAGCAATACATAGTGTAAAGGTTTACCTTATTCTTTTCTTTTCTTCCCATATCAGTTAGGTAGGAGGTATTATGCAGCATGTGAGCAACATATCTGTGGATTAAGCAGACATGAAGTTTGCATCCAGCAGGGAAAGGGTGAGATTGAACAAGCAACCTCCAGTGTATGAAATGTTAGGAAGATTCAGGGTTCAGATTTCCAAGGCACATTACAGAATAAGCTAACGTTTATATAGCAGGTAATTTTGACAGATGTTAAAGGAATGATTGATAGAAAGGGGAGCAGAAAGAGAAAAATATGTCAAGAAAGGACCAGAACACTGGCTGCATGTAACCTTCATAGTGCACAGTTTTCTTAGCATGTGCTGTATAGAGAAGTTAAAAAAAAAAAAAACAACAACAACAACAACAAAAAACAAAAGCCAGACCTACTTCTTCACCTTGCATAGTTTATTTTTAAGTGAGAGAGAAAAATGTCGCACAAGCAGTCATACAAAAACAATCTCTCGTTGCAATTAATGCTGCGCAAATAGCTTTCAGTCTAAAACACTTGCGATAAAGGCATCAAACATTGCAATTACTAAGGAAAACCTCTCTGATGGAATGACTACAATTATGGTCTGAAAGGAAAACACAAAAGAATTTTCTCAGTAAGAATCATAGTATGTGCAAAGATACTCTAGTGGCATAGAAAATTCAAGGGTTCAGAACGAGTCTAACCTCTGGGATAGAGAGCACAGAGACAAAGTAAAGGCAGCAGAATGCAAGATGGTGGTGGCAAGTAAAAGAAGGATTGCATAATGTTTTTATCTTACTACACGATTTCCCAGTGTCACTGACTGTCCTTCAGCATATCACTTGACCACTTCCACAGTACGATGCTGGTTTTGAAATCTGCATGACACAGTACAAAACAGAAACTTTCTAGGAGTCTTCTCACCAATTCTATCAAGAAGCTAACCTGCCTCCCTTGATGTGCACACCCCTGCAATTAAACTGCATGGTCTCGTGTACCAGTTGCCTTGATTCCAGCCACATGCAGTCTCATCCATTCTCCTTTTACAAAGGAGGGAGCTGAGGCATGGAAATAACCAAAGTTCACAAAGATGCAAAGCTGAAGGACCTTATGCCAGGCCATTTGATTTTCATATTTTTACTCCTAATTACTGAACTTTCCCTGCTGTCAACTATTTCCACTACACATCTCCTACATAGGGTACATTTTGCCAGAGGAATTCAAGCCTAGATTTGGAGCTTGGAGGTTTGGAGATTTGGAGATTTGACGGTAATAAGATAGCCAAATTCACTTTCCCAACACCTTACTACTAAGTCCCACCTGTATCTGCAGATGGACAGGGAAACCTCTGTTTTGTTTTCTTGCCAATAAATTCACTGCTGAGGGCAGAAGGGCAGTAGGATTTACCATCACCACTCACGTTTGCATTGCTCACTGTCTTTGCAGGGATGGGATTGTCAGACGGAAGATGCTTATAGAGCCAGGAGAAGCTACTTACCAGATCCGTGTTGCTGGGTGGGGTTCAAGGTCCTTTCAAGGCTGAAGAGTCATTTCTCCTGGCTTGCTTTGACAAGATAGCAATGGCTATGTGAAAACCAGAAAATGTATGTCAAGGATCTGGTGTACAAAGGAAAAGGGAGCCTTTGTGTTTACCTAAAGTTAGACTTTTAGTCAGGCAAGGTTCTAATAGCTTCACGTGAGTTTTTAATTTTTAATAATTTTTAAATATTAACCATTGGCTAAATGTGGTTAGCTATAGTTAGGTATCGTTCTATGAGGTAACGTTGCTGGGCCTGCGAGTAATAGCATGTAGGTTTCCCTTGCTGTCTCTTGGCCCTGGCTTATAAAACAGGAGACCCCTGAGAGAATTCTGCAGCTTGATAATTCTAATCCCATCAAGAAGCTCAAATCCTTTTATTATACATTTTTATTTAAAATATAATGGCATCACTTTTCTTCTTCCCTTTACTTCCTCTAGCCCCTCCCAAATCCTCTCTCCAGATACTTTCATATTCTGCTCTCAAATTGACAACCTCTTTCTCTTTATTATTATACACACATACATGCACATAAGCACACAAAACCATAAATATAACCTTCTGAGTCCAATGTTGCAGTTTGTATATATACGGTTTTAGCATTGACCAATTTGTATTGAATAACCAGTTAGGGATTTCATCTCTGAGAGAAGCTAATTCTCCATCTCTCAGAAGTCATTAGTTGCTATAGTTTTTTGACTGGGGAATTCCTGGTTCCTGTGAGATTTCCATTCTTCTGCATTATACTGTCTATTGATATTGCCATTGTTCTGGTCTTATTTATGCAGCCATTTCTAGAGGAGATTGTTTCATAATGGAGTTCCAATTCTGGCTCTCCTGCTCTTTCCATACCCTCTTGCTTAATGCTCGCAGAACCATGGACACAAGAGCTGTGATTCAGAAGTATCCACTGAGGCTGGGCTGCCCATAATCATTGTTCTCTGGATTGTTGTGTCCAGTTGTAGTTTTCTGGGATTGTCTCCATTCACTGCAAATCCAAGTTCTTCTTCAGAAGCCACCTTTGCCTGCCAAAGAGCCATAAAGTATTTATCAATTTAAATGGAATAAAACAGACATTAGTGAATTTATCTCCAAGGACAATATTATACCTAAGCTTGTAGATGGCAACCATATTGGGTAAAAGGAGGAGAAATCACAATGTTTAAAAAGAAGGAATATTTTGTGATCTTAGAAATTTGGACGGTGAAAGTAATAACCTGCCAAAATTTTATCACCTTTTCATAGCTTTCCCCAAATATTTCAATTTCCTTGAGAAGCCATCCCCCAAGATTAGGTCTGAACCAGCTATAGTTCAGCCTACTCTTTCTACCTGACTAAAGTCATTCTCCCTGGTGACTGTCTCTTCTTCTGAGGTTTCCCATCACATCCCCCTCGGTTACCATCTATAATTTTATCTGCTGGTCAGGTTGCTGCTTGTGAACCCCACTGTACATGTCTACAGGGTTTCACAGTTTTCTACATATTTTTGTTGGATGAGAAAGTAAGCAAGTCACTTTGTGTAGAGGCCAGAGTAACCAAAGGAAGGTACCTTACTTTAAAAGTTCTCCCATCCTGAAATAAAGATGCAGGATGAACTCTTAAGTGATTCAGAGAAGCTCTCATTTCAGAAGACTTACTGATGTGGGAGAATAGGAAACGAGAGAATTCAGGGCTGCATTGCCCTGGCTGTCACTGTAGGTTGATCAAAAGGATGTAAACACAGCTCATCGACAAGTGTCCTTTATTCATGCCGTCCGCTATCAAGCGATTGGTTGATAGAATAGATGCATTGTGTATCTGAAAAAGAGCGTATATGAATTTGTTCCCTACTGCCTTGTTATTTTTCATTTCCCTTTCACATTAACACACAATAGAAATAATGAGTGCCCAGAATACTTGAGTGGCCCATTGGAGATGTCTGTCTTCCTTCTGGAAAGGTGCATACCAAAATCCCAGGACAGACTTCTGATGTTTGTTCTGTCTTTTGTTTTCTTTTTGGCTTGAGCCTGACAGTGACAAGAAGTGGTCTCAACTGGAAGTTCATTGCTGAGAGCAACTATGCTCTCTTTTTCCTGAGCGCCTAGCAACTAATTCATTGCACCATAGACAGCGTGTGCTCAATAAAGGAGTTTCATGTTAAATAGGCTTCTTTCTCCATACATGTTTTTAAGGAGATTACAAGACATTAAAATATTCTTGACTAGCAGTGGGTATGCATCAGTTGCTGTTTTCCAACCAAAAGGCAAAGCTAGCAAGCATTTGCATTTTTTAATTTAAAATTGTAAATGACTGAAAGGTAAATAAGCAGTCAAAGAGAGACACTTATAGATGAACAAATGTATTACATCTGTGGAGCCTTTGAATTCATTACTTTGAGTGTCATTGCCATTTCCTGATGGAAATTAAGCATCACAATGTACCCTTCATTTGATCAGGGGGCCTCCATGCCTCACAAATGAATGGGAAATCCAGGAATATAAATTATAATCATATCATAAACATTTTCCTCTTAACCTTGGCAGGCATATAAAAATAGTGCATTTTAAGCTTATTTTGAAGGTTAAGCAGGAAATCTTGTCTTGAATAATTAATGTATCAACAAAAACCTATATTGCTACTGTTAGCAGGTAAGTGATTTGGCTAATTGGCTCAATTGAAAATTTGTTAGCTATAAATTATCTTTTGGATGAAATTATGTTTGTAGATATTATTATGTGGAAATTGGTGAGGTGTTTACCATCTAATTCAGCCAGCTGTAGAGAGCCCTTGAAATAAATGTGGAGGATCATAGGAACTGATCCTCCAAAGGCCTACAAATAGCCCAATGATCTTTCCCAACTGCTTTGTAATGACACCAGGGATTTTAGCGCTTAGGATTCTGGCACCCTTCCCTAGGATGTACCTTGGCCCTTTATGTTTACTGCATCAGTTTCTCTTTGATGGTCCATGCCTTGAAAACATAATGAATAGCTAAATTGTCTACACTATTTGGCTGTTTAAAAAATTCTTCAAAATGTATTTCATTATTCAGTCATTACAAAGACCATCTTGATCATTTTTCCTATATTTTACAGATAAACATTGTGCATCTCAGAGACAGGAAGGGATTTCTGCAAGCCCATGGTACTCATGGTCAAAGCTAGGCCTCAAAGCTCAGATTTAGACTTCAAGTCCTAATGTCTATTCACCATAATTGCATCACCATTGTTCTCGGGAATGAATTCCATCAGAGACAAAGGAATAGATCTTTGCTAATGGAGTGTGTGTCATCTTAGTGATGTTGAAAAAACTTTTAGACTGGGCCTAGAGAGGGGTGAAGAAACACTCTCTTAAATATAGTTTTACTCCAATGGTGAATTTTCTAACATGCTACAGTGTATAGCATGTACTACTTTATAAATTTTATTATTAAGATTGAGTTCAGACAGTTGAAAGGGTGGTGTTCCTCCTACCATTGTGTTGTTCTCTTTCTCTTATTTTTAATGCTAACTAGTTTTGTCCTATATGAACTAATAGAAGAATGACATCATAATACTAACAGTTTTAAACATCTGTACTTGAAATCTATAAAGCTATGTTGATTTCATATAAATACCTTCTTTTTCTTTAATGTTCGATTTTTGGGATGCTGGAGAGATTACTCAGAGGAAAAGAGTATTTCCCTCTCTTTCAGAGGATCTGACTTTGGTTTACAGTAAACATGTAATGCATCTTACAACTACCTGTAACTCATACTCCAGGGCATATCTGCATTCATACACACACACACACACACACACACACATACAGAGACAGACAGACAGAGATAGAGACAGAGAATTTTAAAAGGTATGTAGTTTTGAGTTTGGAGATCTTAACTAGTGTGTTCAAGGTTCTGTATTTTGTTCCTAGTGCTGAAATTCTATTTGTTCATTAAATCAGAAGGTCTATAAACCATGTGTTTGAAAAGCAAATCCAGCTGATGGAAAGGAAGATTAGACAGAATGCTTTCAACCTGCCACCTAGTCCCATAGAAATCACCAATAGGGTCAAGGGTCTGCAACAATCAGAAGCAAAGCAAGGAAACATTCTTCATAAACAATGCCTACCTCTAAGCTAGTCCCTGGGAACCATAACTTACTCCTCTGTGCCTGAGCTAAGTCTTATTGCCTTGGCTAGATTAACATATCCTATTACTGGGGAACTAAAGGATAGCTGCCCTTCCATCTCTTTCTACCTAGCTGGGTGTTTGAATACTATAACCATTTAGCACAAAGCAGTAATTGTTTGATGTCCACACATAACTCTCTTCCCTTGAACCCAAATACATCTTCTCCCTTTATCACAAAAAGTAAGTACAATTTCTTCTCATTCTCCTCTGAAAAAGAAAAGGGATTTTGAAAGCTACAAGTTTTTGAAAAGCCTTGTCACTTCAGCTTACCTTTTCTAAGTACATGTATCATCACTGTGCTAACCCATTAGGATTAAGGACAATAACCAATAAAAGTTGTGTAGGGTTAGAAATGGTCAGTAGAAGTAGATCATTATGACGGGCGGATCTGGGCTCAGGGGTTCTGCTCAAACTATGGTACCAGCCAAGGACAATACAGGCAGTAAACTTTGAACCCCTACCCAGATCTACCCAATGGACAGGACATTCTTCACAATTGAATGGAGAATGAGGTCTGACTTTCATACAAACTCTGGTGCCCCATATTTGACCACGTCCCCTGGATGGGGAGGCCTGGTGGCACTCAGAGGAAGGATAGCAGGCTACCAAGAAGAGACTTGATACCCAATGAGCATATACAGGGGGAAGAGGTCCCCCTCAGTCACAGTCATAGGGGAAGGGAGTAAGGGGAAAATGGGAGGGAGGGAGGAATGGGAGGATACGGGAGATGGGATAACAATTGAGATGTAATATGAATAAATTAATAAACTATATTTTTAAAAAAGAAATGGCCAGTGGGCCAGGTAGAGAAATAAATGTGTAAGCATTAGGTAGCCAGGAGTCACAATTTGAAAAGCTAATATGTGGTGAATAGTAAGAAACTGGACCACAAATGCTATTCCTAGCTTGTTTAATTATATTCCCCAATTTTGTTTGGGCCCCTAAAAAGGTATTATTTATCCCAAATCAGCCAAAGAAAACTTAAAAGTATGACAACCCATTTCTTCTAATGGGGGTTATATAGGTCTGGTTCCTTTCTTGGGTGATAGATGATTATTCTCATTGGGAGTTGGTTAGAAATTATCATTGGTCTTATTAGGAGAGAAAACAAGCTTGAACTCCAGGATGTCTCTTTTTCCTTTATCTTTCATTCTTAGGTTTGGAGATAGGGGCTTAAAAGACAGAAGGGGGAATATAGAAAAAGGACAAAAAGTAGATTAGTGAACCTAATCTTCAACTTAATTCCTTAATTATTACTCACAGTTACTTTTAATTCACTGGTATAGAATTTTGCATATAGACACAAAATAGATGTTTAATTTTTGATATATTTGGTATAGAATTCAAATTTAAGATTATTCTTCACACAAACACACCATATATATATACTCAAATATAAGGTATTGTATCCATACAATTCAATTATAATACAAGGTTTTCTTCTAATACTTTGAAAGTAGTATTGCAGGCTGTTTAGGATAAGTAAGTTATACAAGTTAATTGTTAGTTGAGCAAAGCATGGTCATATCAATTACTAATCTATTTTTATCACAAAAATATACATCCAAGGTGTAGCAGATAGATATGATTCTATACAAAGATAGGATAAAATAGTGAGATAAGGTCTTCAAAAAACCTCAAAGGCATACAGATTTGGCACTTAAAGATGTTTTTATTATTTTAATGATTCACTGACAATGAGACAGGCTAATTCCTGGAAACACCCAGGCAGAACCTCCTTATGGAGATGGCTTCAAATGTGGCAAACAAGCCACTGGGTGAAATATCCTCATTTCTACCACAGACAGAATTCTGCCTAAAAATGAGCAAGCATGGATGCAAGCAGAGTCGACAGACAAGCTGTGCTAATACAGGGTAAGCAAGTCCACAATAGTTCCTTCCTCACAAATATGTCTGTCAGATATATTGGGCCAGAAGGCTGAAGATGATGCTCCAACATTGTGGAGGGTTTTGAGTGACTGTTCAGGCAGCAAAGTATTCTGTCATCTCATTTGGGAAGCTGCTAACCTGTATTCCATGTATATTCAGGTAATTAATTTTATTCCTTCTCAAGTCTCTGATGGAGTTGAAGACCAGATAGTTTATTTTTTACAATTAAACTTAGTTTTTTAAGGGTTAAGATGTTTTTAGGTTTAGATAAATGTTTTAAGTTAATAATGATTTGATTTACATTCATAATTTTAGATTCCTCAAGATATGAAAGATGTTTTCTTCAAGGCTTCCAAATACAAATAGGCAAAACACTAAGAATTTAGCGTTTATATGATTCCTGGTTGTTTCATGGTTCCTTTTGCTGTAGGTAGTTTATTGTACATAAGTGAAATAATATAAATGCATATGTAAAAAATAAAAATAAATTTAAAAAATACTTTAAAGACAGCACTTGATGATGACAAAGTATTCCAAGGTAGTATTCTGGTTTTTTTCCAAGATGCAATAAAAAATACCAAATATGAGAGATGATGCCAAGAAGTTTAGGCCGCACATAGTCACATTGAGAAATATTGAGATTTATCAGTAGTTTCTAACTTCCATTCTCTGAAAGGTCTAAAGTAAAAAGAACTTGGTGCAACTTCACCCATTGATAGGGATATCCCTTTCTAATATCAGCACTTAAAGGGGGAATGTAATTAAAACAAAGCTTGAAGTTCCCTTAAGGTATGTATACATTCTCCCATTAGATGCCGCCATTTCATTTTTCCTTTACGGACTGAAAAAAATCAACAAAAATAGTAAACATTATTATTCGTTTAATTGAGCACCAGTAGAAGGATGTTGCTAGGATTTAGAATCTGTATGTGAAAATTTACATATGTTAAGTACCATGAAAATGGTGAAATAATCTAGCTGCATGAAGCCAGTAAGAATTGAAACTTTAAAACAACTCTAGATGAGCTCCCACCTCTAACACTGTATGGGAAACTCACCATAGTTGCTGCATAGTGGATATTATTATATTACTGTTTACTGGTTGCATCCTCCCTCATGCATGCCAATATCCCATTGTGTGACCTCTCTGAAACTCATGTTTTTCTTGCATAAATGCTGACAATATCAACAGCTTATGTAAGGATCACTGTAGAGAAATGTCTGTCTGTATATTTTCTTCCAACTGTAAAAGTAAGATGTGTTTTCCTGAGGGGGAAAAACAGCAGGGAAAGGTCTAAAGAAAGAGATATCTTAAAGGACAAAAAAATTCATAAGGGTAAACATGCAGTCCAGTTAAAGAAAGAGGCATAAAGTATTAATTCTAACAATTATGGGGCAAGTGAAAAGACAGCAGTGTGTACAGTATGCTATGAGAACAATATGTAACCCATTCCTGGGTACACAGTAGGCTCCCCAAGAGATGTAGCAGCTGAGCCAAGTCTTGACAGATGGTTGAGAGTTAAAGAGGCCAACAGAACTGGCAATGAGCTCTATGAAACAGGAGCAGCAAAGCTGGAATTTTCATGGATATGCAATAGACATGGAAACACGCCATATATCAAGGTTGTCAATTATGAAATGGGCATGGGAGGCTAAAAGGTTATGGGAAAGGGGAAAGGTCCAATCATGGAGGCCCTTGTTTGACAGGCTAATGAGGTTGAGTTAATCGGTTGGTGGCTGATGATTTCAAAGGGTCTTAAGCATGGGAGTAATATAAACAAGTTTCGCATATTTAAAATTGATTGCTATGACCTCATTTCAGTGCTGGTAGATCAGCATCTAGAGAAAACAGTTACAAGGAGTATCTAACACACTAGGCAGGCAGTGATGATACAGAACAAAGATTAGTATGGCAGACTTAGAGAAGACATATTTATAAAACACTTGTAATAAAAATTTTCAGAGGCAGTAGATGGCTTGGATGAGAGTTAGGAAAGAAGTAGAGTGTGGTAGCTTTTAAGTCTATTGTCTTAAATAAAATGAATCAGCAACTGAATATAGAAGCAGGCTAGCATGGCTAGAGTGGGAAACCAGAAATGACAGATTTAATTGAAAAGAAACTGACCCTTATTATTTCTCTTGCATACATAGGCACTTATGACTGTGAAAAGAGCCTTTACTATTAAGCTTGTGAGGGCCATAAATACAAATCCCATTACCTCATGCAATCTGGCATGTAAAGTCACTGCATTTACAGTTTATTCTTATAGAGAGCAATGTGCTCATCAGACTGTTGAGGATTTGAGTGTATCACCTCACCAGGATTAAAAATTTACCGTAAGTAGAAACAAGAATAAAGGGTAGAATTCAAATCGAGAGAACGTACCAGATTGTCTCCCAAAGAGAGAAGAGCAGCATGTTAAGAGCAGGCCAAGGGCACCCAAGTAAATGCTAGTGCTGAAAGAACCCTTAAAGCAAACAAAGGGGGAGTGAGAAACAGTAGATAGCCAAAATACACACTGCAGGGAGTGACTGAAGGCATCCATTGAAATAGAAGAATCAGGTAAAGTAGCTATTGAAAAAAAAAATGCCCAGTAGATCTGGCAACATTCTGTTTTTATTTTTTGTCAGAGTAGTTTTGTGTGAGGATTGAGGTCAGCATCCAGATATTGTGGCCTGACGCATCAGCGGGAAGTGGAGACATAGAAAAGTGCAAAGCTGTAGCTGAAGGAAAGAAGAAAAGAGAAGCGTGTAGCTGAAGGGAAGTGAATCAGAGGGAGCAACTCTTTGTTTCTTCAAGTTGGCAGAAAGTTTTATTATTCTCTTAGGCTAAAGACTAAGTTAAAAGGTATACCTCTTCTTCATTAGTAGTACCATCCAAGCCAGTGCAATTTTCACTCAATTAGATATGAATGGATAGTATTTATTCAATGAATCTATTAACTTGTCTTATATTTGGAGTTATAAGTTCATCAAGAATAGAACCCATGCGGAGCTATTGCTTGGAGCTCAAGACCAGCATGTGCTACACAGTAAGCTCCAGGCTGTTACCAAGGATTACAGTTCCTTATTTGTGGATTTTGCCTACTATTAGCTAGACCTAATTTCTGCCAGCCCTACCCTGCTTCTGACATGTGCTCTTCCCTTCGCCATCTTCCTCATCTCGGAAGCTGCTGAGATTCACAGTGTGTTTTTCTCTTAAACTCTAATTAAATTGTACTCAATCTTCATTCAAGTCTATTCCAAATTCTTTTGCTAAGAATTTGGGGGTTTTGGTGGGAGAAGAGGGGAGAGGCAACAGAAAGCAAACTACAAAAGAGAATAAATCCAACTTTATTACTGGGCACATTCTACAGAACACTAGCTGAACTTATATGAGATATCCTGCAGTTAGAAGAAGCCGTCAAAGAGATCATTTGTTTGTGATCCAGATGAGGAGATCTGGGGCTGAAGTTGGGCACTTGGTCTGCTCTTGACTCACTGCAGAGAGGCTGCACCACTGTTTCCCTTAAGCATCTATAGGAAGTGTGTTCTCCCTTATGGGCAGAATGGAACATTAAGGGTATGAACTCTGGTGGTGTGCAATACTAAAACCTTTACCCCACTCCTAGACTTTTATTACTGCAGAAAGGAGGCACGACTCCACTCCTTGTCTACATTGCATCTGCTATGATTGTTGCTTTGTGATCACCTCACCTTGCTGAGGAACCCTTTCTTTGCTCTTTTACCAAATTCATATGATATGATACCTCCTTATGTAATTACCTTCAACAGAACTAATAAGATATTCTCTCTTATGTAAATCACAAAACATAGACCTATTTCCACTAAAAGCAATTATCTAAGAAATATTCTTCATGAGTTTATTGAACATATAGAAAGCAACTGGTATTTTATATATTTTGAGATTTAGGAAACCTTCCAAAATGCTGAATTTTGTCCCAGAGTATACAAATATGGCATAGTGTAAGGAGGTTAAAACAAAGCTGCACTCCTCAGATTGCTGTAGCTATCTACTTCTGTCCAGAAAACGTAAATAGCAACAACTGTTACAAGAGATCTGGGACATTGTTCTGTGAGACAGCACAGAGCTCCATCATGTTTATGTCCTTATTTTCACTAATTGTTTAGTCTCTGGAATATGAAACAAGGGTTCTCTTGGGTGATTTACGAACTACCACAAAGAAAATTTTGCAAGCTCCCCAGGATTCTATGTCAATACCCTTTCAAGCATAGACTATCCCTGGCCTTTGGAACCATACATGACCATCTCAGCTTTGCAAAAGATTGCTTGCTCTTCTAGTTATCCCAGCAGCCTTCTGGTATGCTTTATTCATCATATGCTCTGTGGGACAGTAATGACTCTCAAGCAAACAGAAGTGACAATTTTCATTTGCATCTTCAAAGCATTAATTTTGTATGATTTGATCCATATGCTTTGTCCAGTGTTGGTAGCAATTAAGCCTTTATATGGTCTCCTTTAGGGCATTACATTGGGTTACTTCAGAATTCACTTACTGCATAGGTTTTTTTTCTCCCTAGTCAGTTCATTCTTGTCAGTCTGTTTCAATCCTCATTCCTTTCTGCTTAACTCCTCATCACCATAATGCCTATTGAAGATTCCCCACATGCATAGTTCTTGTGGCAGTACACCATCTCTCCCCACCCTCTGGAAAGTTGATTCTACCATATAATCTCAAAAATACTTCAAGAATTCTAGCAGAAACATTTATTACACTATGTGTGATTTTCTCACTCTTAAGCTCTTATGTCTCCCTCATTTTTTAACAGAATTCAATGACAAAAAGAACCTTCTATTTTCATTACTATAATCCCCAGCATTGAAAATTACCTATTCCGGCAATTAACAGATATTTATTGATTGACTGACATATTGCTTTTCAGATGGGCCAGACAACTCTTTATATATGCCTTGTACTTTGTGCATAGATATAACATATGTAAACTTTGTAAAATGTAAACTTCTTGAGAGAAGAGATCAGATCTTCCTCATCATTGATTACCTAGTATGTAGTAAGTGTTTACTGAGTCTATATGGGTCAAACTTTGTTATGTAGAGAGGTTTTTCCTGGGGCAATACAACACGCACATCTATTCGCCTGAGAGAGGAGGACCATAACAAACCAGAGTAGCCACTGCACCAAAGTTCAATTTGGTGAAGCAATGGGTTTTCATGGGTTAGTAATAGGAGTATGAGTGAGGGTTTCTTCACAAGAGCAGGTATGGCTCTAAGGTAGAGTAACAGAAAGCCCATCCCAACACAAATGGTGACTCACAATAGCCACGCCCCTGGAGATCTATGCATAAGTTTCATTCAGGTCAATGAGTTCAAGAGTTTTCTTGGCAGCTTAGCTGGTTGGTCTCGTTGACCGTCAATGGTTATGGCTTCTGTAAGAATTGAGTAGTGTCTTTGAAACTCTTAGAAATTTCATATTTCCCAACTTATGACATTTCTTTATTTCTTGATTAGAGCTGAGCCACTCCCTTCCTTCTAGAGCATGGCTCTCAACATTCCTAATGCTGTGACTCTGTAATATAGTTCCTCAGGTTGTGGTGACCTGTAACCATAAAACTATTTTTGTTGCTACTTATTAACTTTAATTTTGCTGCTGTTATGAATCATAATTTAAATATCTTATATGCAGGATATGTGATATGTGACCCCTGTGAAAAGGTTATTCAACTTCCAAAGGGTTTTCTACCCATCCACAGGTTGAAAACCACTATCCTAGAGGAAACATTTCAGTAAGGAGAAAACTACTACAACAAAGCCTTCCATTAGACCTGAGTATTAGCTGTAAATATATATGTCTGCTTCAGCTACATTTGTCTTTTACATATATGATGTAGAAAGTATGTGTATTTTATATTACGTATTATAATTATTATGTATTTGGTTTTTTGCATGTATATGTGTGGAAGGAATGTCACCTTGCCTTAGCCTGGGCCCAAGGTGAAACAGTCTTGGGGCTTGACCCCACTGATACCCCATTGAGATAAACCTCTGTGATAAGACTGAGAGGAGCCATTTTGGGCCCAGGATTAAGGAAAGGGGTGAGGGACTCACCATGGGGGGTGGGGGGTGGGGGGGTTGGGCATTGGGAAGAGACCTGCAAGCAGAGCAAAGGGGAAGACTGTAAGTTCAGACCACAGTGGTACTGCTTTCTTCTGTCAGGCAGAGGATCTTCAAGATTCCCAGAGAATTATGCCAAGGGATTCCTCTGACGAAACTCACACCCAGAAGGTTTGATTCTTATTCTCCTTCATCTCTTTTCCCTCCTCCTGTTTAGGATAGTCGGGTTGTAAGGAAGATACCTTTGTTCAATCAATTCATAATAAAGTTTAATTGCTAAGGAACCAGAGCCAACAAATATGTGGTATGTGTATATGAATGTCCTCACGTGTGTGAACACAGGTGTATGAGTGTGATGTTGTAACGTGGGCACTGAGTGTCTTCCTCAATGCAAAAGTTCTTCACTTTAGTCTTTGAAAGAGGACTTTGATTCGAACCCAGAGCTTCATGAGACTGCTAGTCTAGCTCTCCAGCTTGCCCTAAGGATCCTGCCTCTATCTCCTACCCGAAAGCTGGGACTGCAACACACCTGCCATGACCACTAAATATTTACACTAATTTTGGGGATGCAGACTATACAGTAAACTCTTTATAGTCTGCTCCAGCACCCCACGCTGCCTTGTATCATATAATATGATATATATATATATATATATATATATATATATATATATATATATATATATATATATGTTCTCAGAATCTCTGTTATTCCTGATTGGTAGCTCTAACATGAGAGAAATTATGAGACCACCCCATCCTCAACATCTGGGGTATGCACTTCTGTCTGATTAGTACAGAGGACTTAGATGTAGTTATTGGCACTGAGTACCTCAGACTGTAAAGGAGTCTCCTCCTAGGATACTGCTATACATGTATTTGTTTGAATAATGATTTTAATAGATAAACAAACTTGACATTTATCCACTACCCTCATCCCAGGACAGAAGCGTCAGATTCACTCTAGCCAGAAAACAGCAGAAAGAGCACCTGAAGCATTGGAGTCTCTAATTCCTGTAAGCTGACCCACGTCATGAGGATCCAGAAGCGAGCTGCCGACTGTTCTGCAGTGGGGCTTTCCTACACACAGGAAGTGCAGCCAATCACAACTTGATTTGTGTGGAAAGTATCTTGCCCAACTCATCTCCCAAAAGTGAAGA